>NW_010962392.1:166247-192487 GCF_000463585.1 Tarenaya hassleriana | reverse complement strand
CAGCAGGAACATGCGACAATTTATTGCGATTCACAGAGTGCATTGGATTTGTCGAGAAACAGTGTCCATCATGAGAGGACAAAACATATAGACGTTCGCTTACATTTTATCCGAGATGTGATATCGCAAGGATCAGTTTTGGTTGAAAAGGTACACACGGATGAGAATCCCGCTGACTTACTTACGAAGACAATACCGCTGAACAAACTTAGCAAATTGCTAAGTTTGCTCGGAGTTTCAGATGTATAATCATCTGTTAATGGAGAGGTGGAGCTGAGGATCGCTGGTAATTTTGAAGTTACGGTTCTCAGGCAAGGTGGAGATTTGTGATGATGCCTGAAAACTCATCTGAATAAGAACAGAGTTTTGAAACCCGCTAAGTGCACTGGAGGGTTTGAGATGCCTAATCAGATAATGACGAGAAGGGCAAATAAGTATTTTGGCATCAGTTGATCTTTAGTAGCAAGAACGAAGAAAGCTTCTCTGTGTATAAAAGGTCATGAATCAGTACTCATATACTGTAGTTGAAAATCCCTAATTTCCTGTAATTTGTAAGCTCCCAAAAATCATAGTGAAAATCTTCCATCTCTCCCGAGACGTAGGTATGAACACATTGTTCATACTGAACTCGTAAAACTCTTGTGTGTTCGTTCTTTTCCCTGTTTTCTTGTTCTTCGTCTTGTATTCAATCATTCGAACAGAGATTCAAGATTGGAAGAAGAGTTGAGGGAGCGGTGCTGATTCGGTTCTTGGTTCATCGGTGAAAAACACGGTGGTAGATAGTACAAGTTCTTGTGCTATATATGCTATGCTTCTTAACAAATGAAAAAAAAAATTACATAAACATTAGTGGCCTGCCTAGGCCTTTTTTTCAATTATAATCTATTAAAGAAATATTTATAAAAATAAGCCAACAGGGAATAAAATAACGTTATATCCTAATCATCCTAGTATTCCAAAATCGTAGCAATCATTGCGAGAAAAAGATTATATGCTGATCTTTGTATATATATATATTATACAGTCAACTCTGTATTTAATTAGTGCCAGACTCTGATGAATTAGAGATTTCCCAGTCTCGCTGTGTGTGTATACGAACGTATATACATGATCGTCCTGTACATGTGACATTACGTATTTGTTTATGCACATGAAAATGTACGCGTACTTTATGGCATTCGTTTGCCTATGTACTTGGATATATACATGATGCATGTAACGTACAGCGAAAAATATAACTCCATCAAGAACCCGCCCAAATATAACTCGATCCACCATATACTTTAGGGTTTTTTTCTTCCATCAAGAACGCATAGCTAGGGTTTTTCCTCAATCATCCTACTATATATCTCGGTTGCGTAGTTGTTTCAACTTTTAATCATAGATATATAATATATCTATAGCTCCTGGTTCTATGGTGGTAGACAGTTTAAAAATCACCAACTCTAGAGATATATATACAATATATCTGATTGATTAGGCGAATTTTTAATCTTAATCAATTCTTCAACCTATGCCATGTATAAATTTAGAAGAGTGGAGAGATTACCGCTTTGGGGTCTTTGATCAAGAAGTGGTGGAGTGATGAGACGAAGAGTTTGGAAGTTCCTTCTTGACAACGACGTCGTTTTTTCCGGGATTCTTTGGGTTGAAGCCGCCAGCCTTGTTCTTCCTCTTCTTCTTCTTCCTGTAAGGGATTCCACGAGCCCTGGCCTGAGATTCTCTCATTTCCCTCAAGTGAACTCGAATCGCTCCGTTACCAAAAGGGTTGTTTTCCGGCGACCCTCCGCCGTGTTCTTCGTACGCCGCTCTCAGCCGTCCGATCAGAGCGTCTAAACTCCCCCACGCCTGTCGGAGGGGACACGTGCACGGCGCAGGTGGGTCGGGCTGTCCGAAGAACACGCATGATGGGTGATGAACCTATTGTATTAGTTTAACCAAATCAAAGCTTCGTCATTAAAAAAAGATGGAATCTGTACATACAGTACTTTCGTGTAAATCCCTTGTCTAGGTTTTTGACAAAGGAAAGTTAATCATTCGGTTTTTTCTACGTTTTGTGTTACCTTGGTCTTACCAAACTGGTCTAAGTACTTGAGGAAACTGAGCACGTGGGAATAATCGAACTGAGACATGGAGACCGGTGGGTTCTGGGACTTTAGGTATTGCAGGAAGGTGTTCCAGTCGCGGCGTTTCTGCGACTCGTAGCGGCTGAGCTGCTGCGGTTGTGGCTGCAGCTGCGTTTGCGTTTCCGGTTGGTGGTGGTGGCCGGAGTTGCAGGAGGATGACGGCGGACCCGGTGGATCACTCGTCGGTGCGTGTTGATCCGACGAGGACATGTTTTGGGTTCTTTTGGGATGGGAGGAAGATGAAATTATTTAGGTTATTTTTTGTTAAAGTGACAATGAGAGAGAGAGAAGGGAAAATAAGGGGCCGAGACATAATCCAATCACATTTCACGAGAATTTCGAAATATTTTTTATTTTCTATTTTCTTTTGCAATTTATTTTATCTCACGTGTACGAATATCTGAATTTACAAATATAACAACTTAAACCGCTAAGCTTCATATATGTTCGTATATATTCATATATGTTCTACTAAGAAATTAGTGACTACATTTTTTTGGCACTATAAATTAGTGACTTATTCCAATCGATTTATTTTCTCAGATCTAGTTTTTCTTACGCTCCCTCGTTATTTTGTATATAATTTTTATTATTATTATGGTCCACGATAATCGACGTTAATTATAATATAGAACAAATTAATATACGGGCGTAGTAGTAAATATCATATAACAAGTATGATAAGGAATATAATTTCTTTTGTAAAAGAAATATATTCATTTGGTGGGTCTAGAAGAACTACGACTGAGGAGACATGTCACTGCGGGACCCGCAACGAGGTGCCCCTTTTTAAAAAAATATCATTAATGTAGCTATTTTCGCACTGTTACGATGTATGTTCGATTTTAAATTCGAAAAATTATTATTTTAAGTTTCTAATTGTACGACTGCTTAAGCAAATCAATCATTCGTATTAATCTGCCATTTTAAGTTTTATAATGACTTATTAATTAATTCTCCAACTTGCTTGTCTTAGTGGCTATTATAGTTAAATTATACAGCCTATAATATGCCTCTTTAACTTTATAAATATTTAAAACAATACAATAATAATTCAACAATAAGAACATTGATGATTCTTATTAAAAAAGTATATATATCGTAAAGTTATTGGTATCTACAATATATATTAAAAAATAATATGTATATATATATTATTTATAATGTAATTTATAATATATATATATATATATATATATGTGTATGTTTTATTAGTTATAAGTAATTTTATATTTAATATATATATATATATATATGAATTTATATGTATATAAATTAATTTAAATAAATTATATAATTTATTTTTGTTTGAAATGATGATGTGTCATAATTTTGATGATATGTACATAACTTGTAAGCCAAGTCATTGCCACATCATCATTTTTATTTGAGTTGGCAGTCGCGGGGGGTTTTCGGTGAATTTTTAACAAGTTTGGGGTTTTATTGGTTAATCATACCAAGTATAGGGTTTAATTGGTAAGCAAAAAAGTACATGGTTTTTTCGTTGACCTGAGAAAAGTATAGGGTTTTTATGGCGATTTTCCCTAGTTTATATATACCTCATATATTGAGAAATATGAAGAATTTCAGTTTTTATAGAGTTTAGATATTAGTGTGTTTTTTTTTAATATTAAATTTATACATTCTTATCATTAAGATAGGAATTAGGAGTTCTATTGAAAAAAACTACGTTGTATATTTAAATTCATTCGATTATCAATAATATAACAACGTTTTATTTCGCAAATCTTAACGGCATATATTAGTTTCAATTTACATATAACATATAACATTGTATTTAAACTAGTGTGAGCTGATACAAAGGTAATATATATTTACATATCTACGCGTAATATATATTTATATATCAACATTTCGAATTATAGAAGATTGCTTAAAGAAATGATTTGTCTGCCAATTAATAAATAATCTTGAAAATATAGGTCTTCATGTCATCATGAGTGATTGATTAAGCATAAATGAGTCTTAAAGTGGAAGACGCATAAAATCATGTTTTCCACTCTCCGTCTCTATTAAATCAAATATTTGTTTTTTTAAAAAATCAATTTATATGCTAAAAATACGTCAATAGTGTTATAACCGTAAATAGTGTCCATCTCTTTACCAAATAAACTCTTTGTCGGACACGCAGGATTCCGGTGATCGGAAACAAGAATCCGGCGAGAAGAACGCGAAAAGCTTTCAGACAAGATGTGTCAGAGAAGATCTTGCGTGGAACAATATCTCCTTTTAATACTTTTAGTCTGAAATATTTAAAAAAAAATCCACTCAAGGACAAAAAAAAAACCCACTCACGTGGACATGGGTCCGTATGTTTCACCTGCTATTGTATTATATTATGATTTATATTTTTTCTATTTTAATCTTTTTTTTTCTCGATTTTAGAGAGCTACACTCGCACTAAATGATATCTATATTCACAACTAAAAATCTAAAACGTTATCGGTGATCATTTCACAAAAGCAAAAGCGGATCTAGGATTCTATGAATTGTGATGTTTTTAAATTTGTATATCTACAATATCTTGTTGGAAGACGTTACCGTGGCATTTTTTACAAAAAAAATATATTAACATGGAAATTATATTTTGAAATTAGTTATTCCGCATCCTTTTATACCTTGAAGATGAGATGATTATATGTTTAAACTTTTGTATCCACTACTAGTCGGGCCATTAAATCAAACCATGTATTATACGATCAAGAACATATTTTGCACAATCTCATTACACTAAACATAATATAGGAATTTTTACGTATTATATATATATATGGTTATGGACCCACATGTTTGTGGTCGAGTGGCTAGCCAGTTGCACCTAGTGTTTCGGGTCAAGCATTCGATCTCGTATGTGGGGAGAGAGGTGTAATGTTTTAAACGTAGTATTCAAAAAAGGTTGCTCCCGGATTCAGGGCATATAAATTATGCCGAGGGTCTAGGGGATGTAGATTGGGGCGAAGGTTTAGATGAACCTTTCAGTTATCAAATATATATATATATATATTATCAATATATATATATATATATATTGATTATGGAGAATGGTAATTCGTGGAATCCGAATGCCAACTTCTCTGCAAATGACTCGCTTTTGGTACATTTTAAACGGACCCCACATTCCTCTTGTTTTGTCTCTAGTTTATCCAAGATCCTAATTAAATCACAAACTTTATGTAAATATGATCGTAAATTTATTTAAGTAATCAAACAATATACATCACAGCCAATAATAATCTAATATACATGTGATTGTATAAATAATCACAAGAAATATTGATTTAATACGATACGCCAATTAACGAGTATTCCATATAATAACCCTTGTGTTGAATTCGTACATTTGTTTAAATTGACATTACATCTGAAAATAAATTCCTAGTTTGTAAATTTTGTTTTACCTATTTAATATCTTTTTTTGTTTGTTTGAGAATTTCATCAAATTCATTGTCTCCATTGACCAACTATAGAATATCTATTTGATAAATAGCGAAGTATAAATATATTATTTTTATGACGAGAAATTTTTTATTAACATAAATAATTTACCAAACAACGGGCTTAGTTGCATTGAAAATAATTATACGCAGCCCAACCTTTTCGTAATAGCTCAAATGGCCCGATTTGGAGCCCAATCCACAAGGCCCAAAAATATATTTTTGGAGTACAATTCAATTCGCAATAAATTGATATAAAAGTTTAATATTAGAATTATAAGACTTAAATATTACGTCAAACCCCACAATAATTAATAGACAACATACGACAATTCAACCCAATGTCTTGTGTAACTTTTCCTCGACAAACGTGTCACCAAATTACAAACTTTGTGTATAGAACACCGCCATATTTTTTTTTGAAAATGTTACAAAAGAAAAGCACATGAATTTAAATTAACTCAATGACACATGGACTTTATAATATGTTTTAGAAGATAACGTCGGGTTTGATTCCGAGCTCTTTGAAGGCAGCGGGGCACTCCGTTGACGGCGTCTTGACCATGAAACCGAGAGGGTTAACGATACGTGTCTCGTTGGAGACGATTCCGTCATTCGCCGTTAAACTGATCTTAGCGGCGTTACGGAGGAATGCCTCTTTGCTCACTTCGCTGCAGTCTTTGTCCGGAGACTCGACGAGGACGATCTCGCACACTTCTTCTTCGTGGTCTCCCGTCACTTCCATCAGGAAACTCCCCGACTCGTCCGTAACGGCTTCTTTTGACACCGTTAGGGTTCCGTTCACCCTGTTCTTGCACTCCAATCTCACTTTCGCTCCTTCAAACATTTTTTTTCAACAAAACTTTTAGAGATTTTTCTGACATATCTTTGGTTTGGGCTGTTACCATGATTTCAGAGATTTCTGTGATGAATATGGACCTAGATTTGCTTACAATTATGTCAATGAACAATTTCATACGTACGTTCAGAACGTTGCATGCATGCACGCCATGTCATGTCATGTCATGTCTATAACGCAATTTTGTTAAGCATTTGTAATTCTTATCATAGTTTCCATGGAATAATTCCAAGGTTAATGTTTCCTAAGAGGAACGTGAAACTTTATTAGGTTTTGAAACGTGAAACTTGAACACCAAATCAGAAATGCATTATATAAAAGATTCCCGATAATACACACACACATATATATATAAATATATATATAAAGATATACGTATACTATACGTGCATACGTATGTATATATGTACGTGCGTATATATACCTTGGAGGAACTTGCTGAGGCGGGTAATGAACTGGACACGACACGTGTCACAGTAAACGGATCCCTGAATTTGGAAGCGATCCAAATCGTCGGCATCGGCGGCGGCGGCGAAGCCAGCCACGTAGGACAGGCACACGGCCGATGCCATTAACAACGCGATCGCTTTTCTTTCCATTTCTTACAATATTTTTCTCTCTCTGTCTTTCAGACAGGGCCCACTCTTTAGGTTTTTATATCCGGAACTATTTCTTATTTTTGGGTATTATTAATCATTTTGACATTAGATCATCTAGTGGTTTCCGTCTCTTAACCAACCATTGTCAAGGCTGTGATTCTTAGTGTTTCTTGTTCCTTAATTTTAGCTTCTGTTTTTTTTTTTTTGCAGTGTTCTAAATTTAGGAAAGAAAAAAAACTCATCACTAACTAATTTGAAATATAATTTATGGAATGGAGATTCCGGTTGAACTTGATTTGATTTGTTCGCTGAATGGAATTGAAATTATTTCGGTTTTAATTTTGTTTTCATATTTTGGGTTAATTGAGATTTTATTGTTTTTAATTTTCATACCGAAACGACGTCGTTTAGATTTGGGCTTTTGGGCTGAGAAATTGGAATTCGTAACTCGGCCTATTAAATCATCATCCGACCCGACCCGAATCAACAGGCCTCTTTGCGTCTACGTTCCAGAAGGCAGAAGTGATTCCGTCTACTCTCCGACATCGTTGCAAGTGATTGACTTTGAAGATTTGGGGTCGGTTGGAGAGAAGATCGGCGATGGAGGAGAAGGAGACTCGTCCGATACTTCAGTTCGCACCATTCAACAGCTCTGTCGACGAGGGTTTCTGGCATGGCTTGTCCTCTTTGAAACTCGACAAACTCGGCATCGACGATTCTCCGATCCCCATCACCGGTATTACATCTATTTGTATACGTAGGTTTTGATTTGTGTGTGTACATGTCTTCCCTGTTTATACATGACGATACGTCGCGTGATCGGTTTGGTTGCCGAGCAAAATTGGAAATTTTGTTCCTTTTTTGTGTTGGTGTCGTTGATAAGAGTTTGGTGGCGTAGATCGGAAACTTTAATTGCGGCTGGGGTTTTTGGTGAAAGACTTCATGAATTCAACTTTTTAGAACAAACACTTGTTTTTCCATGAGAAATTATGATAGTTACCAATTGATGTTTACTTCCATAGTTTGATTGATTCTCTTAATTATTGTGATGAGGTATAATTCGGGTTGAAATTTCAGGTTTCTATGCACCGTGTTCACATCCGCAAGTCTCGAACCATTTGACCCTTCTTTCAGAATCATTGCCATTGCACGATGAATCATCGGATGCGGAAACTAAAACTACTCGTGGAAATCGGAATAAGTGTCCTGTTCCCGGTGTTCTGTATAACACCAACACTATGGATAGCTTTCATAAACTTGACAAACAAGGTCTGCTGAAAGCAGAGGCAAAGAAGGTATGTTTCCGGATTTGGAGAATGTAAGACTGTGTTTGATTTTAATTCATCGGTGTTCTATATGAATCTTGTGGGCAGAAGTCTGATTATATGATGGTAAATTAGATTTGGGAGGATATTCGTACCGGGAAAGCTCTAGAGGACTGTGCTGTATTATCAAGATTCCTTGTTATCTCGTTTGCAGACCTGAAAAAATGGAACTTCCATTATTGGTTTGCATTCCCTTCTCTAGTGCTCGATCCTCCTGCAAGGTTGATCGACTTAAAGCCAGCTTCCGAGTGGTTTAGTTCAGAAGAGGTAACCAATCCATTGAATATCCTTCCTAAGTGTTCTTCTTTTACATCAGCTTCTTCTGTTCAATATGCCTCTTCTGCCTGTAGGTAGTGTCGGTATCTGCTGCATGCAATGAATGGCGTGACTCGAATTTGACAACCGGTTAGTTGTTTTCCTTTGAACAACTAAATTCATTGTGTTATATTTTTTTTTACTAAATTCATGTGAGATGATTGTTTTTTTTCCAATTCTTGTTTACTGAAAGCCTTTGTCGCTCCATGCTTTCTTTTGATGCAGATATCCCGTTCTTTTTGCTTACCATTTCTTCCGATTCAAAAGCTACTATAAGGCATCTGAAGGATTGGGAAGCCTGCCAAGATGATAATCACAAGGTTTGTCAATCAGAAGTATGAACAACCTACAATTTCTGAACTATTTTCAGAAGGGCGAGAGATTAGGAAAAGTCTATTTGGTCTTCCTTTTCTGAGCAATTCTTTTCTTTGCCTTCTGCAGTTACTTTTTGGATTTTACGATCCGTGTCACCTTCCTAGCAATCCCGGCTGGCCACTTCGAAACTACCTTGCTCTTATCTGCTCAAGATGGAACCTCGAGACAGTTCAGTTTTTCTGCTACAGAGAGAGTCGTGGTTTTGCTGACATGGCTTTGTCCCTTGTCGGAGAAGCCTCAATTACACTTCCACCAGGTATAGCACCGGAAACTAACAGCCTTATCCGTATTACGTCTCTTCTATCGCACTTAAGTCACCATGTTGTGTAGAGAAGGAAGATCCTCAACTTGTACCCAAGTCAGTGGGATGGGAACTTAACAAAGGTAGAAGATTACCTCGGTCCATTAGTCTTGCTAATTCCATGGATCCGATGAGGTACATTTGCTTCAGGATCACATTTTAGTCAACTATATCGGTGTTCTGCTTTTACTTTAGCGTGTATATGTTCTTCCACAGGTTGGCTGTGTCTGCTGTTGATTTAAACTTGAAACTAATGAGATGGCGAGCCCTTCCATCTCTGAATTTGAACGTTTTCTCCTCTGTGAAGTGTCTTCTTCTTGGAGCTGGTACATTGGGATGCCAAGTTGCTCGTACCCTTATGGTGCGTTTCTGTCATGGTCTGAAATATCGGTTCCGGGACAAGCAATGTTATGTTTCACTGAAGAACTTGTGTCTTGTAGGGATGGGGTGTCCGGAAAATTACTCTGGTTGACTATGGAAAGGTAGCTATGTCTAACCCGGTGAGGCAATCCCTCTATACATTCGAAGACTGTGAAGGCGGCGGAAAATTTAAAGCCTTAGCAGCTGCCGAAAGCCTTAAACGGGTTTTTCCAGCAATGGTAAAAGTTGTCTTACCCTGCATGTTGCATCTGCTAAATTTGAGGTTCACGGCTTTTTGATCGTGGGTGTCATGATATCTATAGGAAACTACAGGGGTCGTTATGGCTATACGGATGCCCGGGCATCCGATTTCTAAACAAGAAGAAGATAGTGTGCTTAAGGATTTCTTACGCCTCGTTGATCTGATTGAATCCCATGATGTGGTTTTCCTGTTGACTGATACAAGAGAAAGCAGGTGGCTGCCTTCTCTTCTTTGCGCTAATGCCAACAAGGTATTAAGTCTTTCCTTCATGAACTCAAAATTCTACTTTAGTGGCTGTATTATTGATACAGCCATTTGCTTGCTTACTGATTCTGTTTGGATTGCAGATCACTATAAATGCAGCTCTAGGGTTTGACAGCTTCATGGTAATGCGTCATGGTCCTGGTCCCCTCTGGTCGAATTCCGAAGCAGAAAGTTCCATATCCAGTGATATGCGAAATCTTGACATTACCAAGACAGACAAACACAGGCTTGGATGTTACTTCTGTAATGACGTGGTTGCACCCCAAGATGTAATTCCCTGGATTTTTGGATTGTGTCTTTATATACCGCCTGTCATGTTACATTTGCTCTCTGTCCTCATCTATTTTCATCTTTGCCTTTTTCTGCAGTCAACTACTGATCGAACCCTAGACCAACAATGCACTGTTACTCGCCCGGGTCTCGCCCCCATTGCTGGAGCTCTCGCTGTTGAACTCTTAGCCGGCGTCCTGCAACACCCTCTCGGGTAAAAACTTTTCAAGAAGGCTCTCTTCTTGTTTCTTGGCTCATTCAATTTGCAGCTCCAGCAATGGTTTCTTGAGAAGCCCGTTGTAGAGATTCTTGTTTGAACCTTATGTCTGGGCTGTGCATTATGTTCTTACAGGATCTATGCCGAGGGGGAGACCAGCTCGAGCAATGGAGGAAACAGTGATGATCCTTCACTAGGGATCTTACCCCATCAGGTCCGAGGTTCTATCTCTCTGTTCTCTCAGATCACACTGGTCGGGCATGCATCCAACAGCTGCACCGCTTGCTCTGAAATCGTAAGTCTCTCCACATCCATCATCATCATCATCATCATCATTCATCACCACCATCATCGTCGTTGTCACACTTGAACATTTATTTCAGGTGATAACTGAGTATAGAAGAAAAGGAAAAAGTTTCATACTTGAAGCGATCAACCATCCCACGTACCTGGAGGATCTTACTGGTTTAACTCAGCTTAAGACAGATGCTAATTCCTTTAACCTTGACTGGGACAACGAAGATGACGATGATGTTGCAGAAGATTTCTAAAAGTTGTTTATCTGATAATGTCTTCTGTTTCATGAAAAGTTTTATATTTTCTTATTGCATTTCACTTTATGAGAAAAATTAATTCGTCTGTATTATTACACCTTTATTTTATTTTATTTTTTGGTGAATTATGAACAGTGTTTTATATTATTTTCCAAGCTGCAAGTGAAGTTGATAATATAAATAAAATGCTAAAGCTTTTATATTCACACAGTAGAAAGAAAAATACAAATACCAAAAATTAATCTGATCCTAAAAGCCGACGCAGAAGAAGACATGTTCATGCTTGATGACTCGTGTGGTTATTACAAGACCTGGCTTTGTCCCTCAGCTCTTGGAATGCTCTCATAGTTTCCACGTCGAAACCTCCAGCGAACTGTTCAATTCAACCGTAACCGATCGATCCGGTTATGTGCCAAACCGAACCAATAGAATGCCGATGAAGGGTTGGTGTGTTACCTGGTGAACGCGGAAGGCGAACCGGACGCCTTGAACAATCAGCTCCTCCTCGTCGACGGCTTCTAGCTCCGCCGATACTCTCTTCATGTAATTCTTTGCTAGTTTCACTGACGCCAATTTTATCTATATGCAGTATGCACCACATAAACTCGATAGTATTATAAGCTTCAAATCGAGGTATAGAATAGTGCCCACATATTATTTTGTTATTATTTGTTTTTGTCTATTTACAATATGACCGACTGTTCACAATGTTGTTTTTGTGATGATAAAAGTCATGAAAATCCCAAAGCAACACAAAGAAATCAGATCAGTTCGGACAAGAAATACGGTGACGACCCACAAAAAAGAAAGAAAGTAGAGAAATTGAACTAAAAGCTACAGTATATTATATATTTGTAAGTAGCCTGAAAGTAAGTTGATAGGGAAAAAAAGTTATATCTATTTTTGTTGCATATTATAATATATATTTGTTGTAATGTAGAGGAGAATATTAAAATAATATCCGAACTCTATTTTTTTATCAAATAAAACATAAACCTTGTAAATGTTATCTTTTTAAATCAAACCGATGATGACGTGGTATTACGATATCATACATGTCAATATGTCAATTTATGATTTGGTCAAATCGTATATGTCATCATTATGATGTGGATAATGTTGTGTACCGTTGATCAAAGTCACAAATTGTCACATAAAAACGATAAATTTTATAATTTTAAGATTTTTTTTGACAAAAAAAAAATGAATTCGGGTTTTATTTTAAAAAAAAATAGATTAGATTTTTTTTAGAAAAACCGAATAGTTAGAGGTTTTTTCCCCTAATAATAAAGACCCCTGCAATTGATATTTTAAATTAATAGTAAGTAATAATTATCTAAAAGTCGGAGGCTAAGATTAAAAAAAAAGCATCCAAGCCGTTAAAATTTCCTCTAACCACGAGATTTAAATTGGAAAATTTCGTTAAAAATTTTCCAATTTAAGTCAAACCCCCTAATAAGTAACGGTTATCACCAAACTTCATATGATATATTTCATAAATAAAATTAAATGAACATAAAATCTAAAAGAAATCACCAAACAATATTTTTTTAAAAAGAATTATTACTTTAATGACTCAAACTTGTCTACCCGTGTTTACTGCTCTGTAAATCTATAACATAAAACATTAGTGATTACTGAATCGAGTAGAAAAGGTGAAACCTTTGATGTCAGATCTCTATCAATGGCATATATATATAGTAGAAATTAAAAGAGAATTCGAATTTTTTTCGAATTAGGTTTACCTGGCTAGTGATTCCGGTTTCGAGCATCCAATCGACCGGAATCTGGAAAGTCTTGTACTTTGCCGCCGCCGATTCCCTCATCCTGGAAAGACTATAAACACCATGCTCTAACCTAATTTCACCCAAACCCACAAGATTTGAATAATGTCCCAACCAATGAAGATTATATACATGATGATGAAGAGAGAGAAAATGTCGGTACTTTTCGAAGAGAGACTGCATTTTCTTAAGGGCAGGAGCCGAAGGTTGACGAGGGTCGTCTCGGAATCGAGAAGCTTCCGATTCGAGCTTCTTCAGATCGAAATAACTGAAGGCTGCTTCACGCAATGCGTCGGCTTTTTGTTCAGGCCAATCGAATTGTTTCAGTACCGCTCTCTCATCCACCTGAGATTGATTAACACCCACAAAGAAAAAAAATTCAAAATTTGTTCAAATCTAGGAATTTGATCTATGTTTTCGACTCGAAAGTTTGAAACTTTTTGTATGAATTTTGAGTGGGGTACCAGGTAAGAGAGTTCGTCGTCCAGCCATTTCACGAAGGGGACGACGTCTTCGATGTCTGAAAACGCAGCGTTTTCGACTTCTTTGATCAAGAACCTTATGAAATCTCCTTGCGTTTCGACATCGGTTTTTATCTGTGGGAAAACGGAAAAAAAATGGATATTTATGGCTTTTTAATTGAGAAAAAAAAAACAGAGAGAGAGGAGAATGAAAATTAGAAACAGAAAAGGCGATCATGTCGAAGTAATTTTTTACTGACGCAGGGGGGGAAAAGCCAAAACCGGACATGCTATACCGGGAAATTCGAACGGGTAATTGGAATTTTAAACCGGAATTTACCGCCAGGAGATAAGCCGATCGATTCTCGATCTCTCCGATCATGTCGCGGGCATTCGCCGCCGCCGTCGCCGGTAATGCCTCTGTCCCGCCCGCACCGTTGCTTCCAGTGGAGTCTCTCCTCGAGCTCGCGGAGTCTCTACGCATCAGCGAGTGGTAGAACTCCACTACCTCTGGTACTCTTCGTACTTTCTCCGCCGCCACCGTGTACAAGCTCTTCGGCGGTGGAGGAGGCGGAGGTGGAGGATGATGCTTGGAAACAGTCGCCGGAGGAGGCGGTGGAGGCGGAGGAGCCGGAGCCGTCTTCTGCCTAACCGGTGCGGCTCTGTTCTCCGTCGAATCATCTCGGCCGTCGTACGACAATGACCGTTTCGGCGGTGGTTTCGGAACGCGAGGAACCCTAGCTTTGACGTCGGAGAGTAACGAGTCGGACTCGTTGAGGTCTTCAGAGTGACTCGGTCTCCGACTCTCTGTTTCATCTTTCATGTAAAAACTGCCGTCTCCGGTGGAATTCGGCTTGTTATTGTCATCCGGGTTCGGGTCGGGTGTATTCCTCCATGACCCGACCCGTTTCAAGCTCTTCATGAAATTCGATTTGGCCGACGCATCCACTAAGCCTTGAAACCTCTGCGAAGCCGAGAGCGGGTGCTCCTCACTCTCCCTCGCCATCATTATTTTCCGGAGCTCTCCGATCTCCATTTCCATCTCCTTTTCTCTCCTCTCACTCTCTCTCCTCTGTTCTTCGCTTCTCGCGTTCGATTCTTCGATTTCTCGCCTCAATTTTGAGTTCTCCTCCTCCAACCTCGCCGTCGCCTTTCTCGCACTCTCGATCTCGGCGATCTTCTCCGAGATTTGAGATTTCAGGATCGGAATCACTGAGACGGATTCTCTCAGGAGCTTGAGCTCGAGAAGCTCCGTCTGCAGGAAAACTTCTCTCTCCCGGAGCTCCTCCACCTGACGCCGGAGCTCGGAGACGCTGTGGTCCGGCTGATAGGACCGAGTGGCGGCGTGGACCTGAGCGGAGGCGCGTGGGAAGTAAACACCGAAAGAACGGGAGAAAATTGCCTTCTGATTGGAACCTGGGTTCGTCGGTTTTCCAGCGGCACTAGATGGTGGAGGAGGAGGAGGAGGAGGAGGAGTCATATCCGACTGCTGCTGTTGCTGCTTGCGTTTGTTGGAAGGGGACTTGTGGAAGCCCATTGTTACTCGAACTTTTCCGGCCACCATTGATGGAGCTCTGTAATGGCGATTTCAAATTTTCCTCCTTTTTTTTTTTTTTTACGGGAGAGTATAATTTTGCATGGGAATTGAAAACATGTTGATTCCCGTGTAGTGAGAGAGAGTGTGTATTGTGCCTATGGCTTTTAAAGCTAAAGAGTTGAATAAGATCTTACCTTAGGATAAAAAAAAAATATATGTTTTTTCTTTTGTTATTATTTCATATATATATTTTTTTTATCAATATATCTGTAGGATTCTTCATGGTTTTTAGACCGTTGGAAGAGGCATTTAAAATTCGACAAATACAATTCTTATGAAAAATTATTTATACAATCATTGCATATTCTCGTTATTTTATCGTAATTGTTATTATATTATGAAGTTTAATTTCTTTTTCTTTCTATGGTAACTGTTATTATATTCGTCAGTTTCCATTCTTTATTCGTATTATAAGTCGTGTATTTGTAAATATGTGTAGCCAATTATCCAATTTGTAATTTTGATGATAGTGTTAAATAAATGCAGAAACAATATTGGGTGTCTATAAAATTTAGATATCTTGGCAATATACAAAATAAATAATAAATAAATAAAGGGTGATGCACTGTAAACGAGGAACGTTCATCACTTTACTCCAGATTCAAATTTCAAAAAACACCAATTTGGTTTAGTGCGTTTGTTTTATTTATTTCTTTTACTTACCAATTCTGCTTGCTTTTTCAGTTTTCAATTTGGTTAATTTCTACCCTAATCACTTTTTTACCCCAAATATCTCAACCGTTTTATTGCACCGTTTTTTTACTAAGCAATTTCCCCTACCGGTCGGCAAAATTTAAATATTTTTTATTTAAAAAGTTATATACACTTGTTATTTTATCCCCCGGTCGGACAAATAAGTGTAAATTGTATATACATGTACAATTCATCTTAGATCCTCCGAAATGTGTGTTTAACGGGACTATCAAATCACGCTATTATCTCGTGTTCAAATCCAAACGTGGAGAGAAATATTCACCCGTAATTTTCCGTTGTTTTAAAATATATAATTGGATCAAATACCCGATTAACTTTAGAATTATAAAAAAAATTATATTTTTTTCTAATAAAATATATTAACACAAAGTTCCATAGTCCTCTATACAAACTGTGATTTAAGCTCATTCAAATTCGATCTCTTTAGTGATTTCCATCTGATTTAAATGGTTGGTATAGTGTGTGTATATATATATGTGTGTGTATGTATATGTGAAGCAATGGTACTATGCACATATATATATAGCCATAATGAAAGGCTGGATATGTAGAGAAAAGAGCTGTTTATATAGATTTGTGTTTTTGATGCGGACTTGCTCTGTTCTTTCTCTTTCTCAATATTGTCTTCTCTTTAATAATATTTTAAAAAAAATCATGTGATTTTAATTGTGAGAAGACGACATTCCAAATCTAGGGTTTATTCTTTCTCATTTATACAAAAATCAGATAAGATTCCCATTTCAATAACCAATCCTGGTTTGATCAAGGCCTTATAAAACGACGACGTGTTATTAGAAAAAAAAATTCGTCTTATAATAGTTTAATATTTTTCATTTTAGACATTATTAACGTTGATAAAGCATAAGATTTCATATATATATATATATATATATATCGGTGAAAAGAGAGGATGATTAAATGTGAGGCGGTGAAGAGGTGAGACAGAGCACTGAAAAGAATGTCACATAGTGTGGGCATTATAATTTGATTATATCACCAACAAAAAAAAAACATAATTAAGGTGGTCCTTTCTAAAATTTATATCGTATCTATTTATACACGGCTCTAATACATTAACGTACGTTAAAAAAATGGTCTGCATGCATATGTGTACATTATATTTGTTTACGTTTTTTCACAAAAGATTCTTAAAAAAACCCTGTAATTATATAATGTAGTTTGGACTTTTATTTTTTGGAGTATTGCATTATTTAATCCTTTTTTATATATATATTCTTCCTAAATACGGCCTCCACTCGATTTCACTTTAGTTTGATTAGGTATGAAATGTTATTTTTATGGGTATTCGATTAGGGTTTTGCTTTGGGGCATTTGCCAATTTTGGACGTGTTTGTATATTGCTTTCGGTGTCACGTGCATCTGTTGATTGCCCAACCAAAAAAAAAAAAGAAGATATACAAATCTTACTCCATTTGGTCCTATCTTTGTAAATTTTCAATTTGATTCACTTAAGTTATAACTTTGATTAGCCTTGATTTGAAGTATTATAAGTTTGAATGCCACGGTGTTGCTGTTGCTTATTAATGTAAGTTCAATGGATAATCAACTATATTAGTATATACACATAAGTATATTACAGTTGGTCCCTACAATTATCATATATTTTCATTTATTGTAAAGTTGAGAAAGAATTTCTCTTTCTATACGGGTTATGATTGACTGTATGCAATACCGAATAATATCATGCATTATATTACTGTGAAAATAAAGAGTTTAAAACTTGGGGGAAACCCCAGGTGAATCGGTTAAGAGGCATGGTGGGTAGCCATGAGGTCGGGAGTTCGATTTCTTGCCGCCCCCTTAACTAACACCTTGTCGTCTACCAGTTACGGTTGATTTACCTCCTATGCGTGTATCGCAGGCTCATGCGTGTGGGCTTGAGGTTTGACCCGCATGCGCCTAAGCCCAACTACGGCCCGAGCGTTAGGCGCGCCTGGTGGCCAGGTCTGTTGGGAGACCGTTAGGCGCGGGTGGTAACCAGTTCGGTTCCGTTTGTAAGGATAGGTAGTCACGAGGTTCTCCAATGTATCAAAAAGAAAAAAAAAAGTTTAAAACTTTAAATACGTGTGTTAACCGGTTGACCTGTGACCGGGCCCCTACCGGTTAAGGCTTCTTTTGTTACAAAAGGAAGAAAACATTTTGGGCTTCATTTATTTGTTATAGGCCCATATAGTCCTATGGGTTTTCTCCACTAGGCCCAACTAAGCCATAGTCCAATTTGATGTCCCAATAGCTTCTTCTCCCCTTTTTTTTTATACACACGAGTCGTGATTTTGATTAACAAAAAAAATTGTTGTTTTAAGTTTGATTTCAACGGTCTGACCTCCAAAAGAAATATATATATCCCCATTATATTTTACTGTTAAAAAAAGAAAAAATATCATTTATAATATGTACCAAAAATACTTTTATTTTGATAAATAAATATACCAAATATTAAATATACCAAATATATATATATATATATATATATATATATATATATTTTTTGAATTTAGGTAGGGGTTTTCATATAGAAAAATAAAATCCGTAGTGGAAATTCCCCTGACATTAGCAAAAGCATGGCGTGTTTGGAGCGATGGAAGCATATGATATTAATCAAGATTCCTTCACAACTTTGCTTATGTTTCCTAATTCCCTCGCTTCAAAGCAACAATCCACTCTTCTGTTGAGCTGTCCCTCTTTATTTTATTTTCCAATGTTTTCTTGAGATGAAAATTCTCTTTTTCTTCACAAGAAATTTCTTTATATATTCATCCTTTTATGTAGATATGGAACACCGTGGGCTCTTCACATCAAAGAATTGAGTACAAGCAAGACCAACGTTATATATATATATATATATATATATATATAAGTCAAACATGCAAATAAAATTTCTAAGTTTCCTTTCGAATAATGGAAATTGTTATGACAGCAACTAATGCCACCGTCCAAAATCGTGATTATACGTGGCGTTTCGGGTTTGCATGCGAATATATATATAATTCTATTGGTAATTAAAGTATATATGTAATTTAAATAATAATGCAAAATCGGAAGAAACATTTGGATTACTTGGGCATACGCGCAATAAATTCGTGTAACCCAGTTATTCGGACAAATTTTATAACTACAATTAATGTATTTTACAGTGAAATTAATGACTTGTTTAAGAAGAAAAAATCTCCGACCAATTCAACAAAGTGATATAATATTATACATTGTCTCCGGTTCTGCTAGACAGCTTGTACCACGTTAACAAGTATTTAAGATGTAATAAAATATACAATTCTAAATTCACATGATATGACAAAAATGACTTACCACATTTCACGTATATGTATATTTATGAACAATCCAAAGTGAGTTATGAAATGTTTCAAGCACGTTCGATAGATTTAAATTTCGAATATAAATAATTAAGTTGGGTCATATGTATATACAACGACTCATATATTTCCTTTTCCTCAAGGCGAAAAACCCAAGAGAAAATATTTTTGTATACATATATATATATATATAATATTGATAAATTGACGATGACACTTCTTCTGTGACCGTGATCCACCTAAACTATATGCTTACGATTTAGATTTCTTGATCTCTTTCACATTGTCGTATGCTTTAGCCGGAAGGTTTCAGATTCTGCAATTAGGTCCACGAAAAAAAAAGAAGAGAAAATTATACGAAATATTTATTTTTTTCTTTCTAAAACTCGATATCGTGTATGTTTATATATGTATATATTTGTGGTTGAGATTGTGTGCGTATAGGTTATGGGAAAAAGTAGGACATGATGATGATGATGACGATGGGGTGTTTCAACTGGTCAAGGAAGAAGAAGAAGAAGGCATCAATGGCGTCGAGGCCGCTGGGGAAAAGATGGAGAGATCTGAGCGGTCGAAATCATTGGAAGGATGCGTTAGAGCCGTTGGATTTGGAACTCAGACAATACATAATCCACTACGGTGAGATGGCTCAGGCAACGTACGACACTTTCAATGCCAACACCAAATCCAAATACGCCGGTTCCAGCATCTACTCTCGTCAAGATTTCTTCTCCAAGGTTTTCCTTTCTATCTTCACAAACTGTCTTTTCCAATACTTTGGGAACTGAAACTATATATATATACAAACGTCTCTTGACATTAATTAAATACCATTAGAAAACTAATACATCTCAATAATATTAGCCGTTCTCCTAATCCCACAATTCCAATATTCAAAAGATTGTACTTTTTAATATGAAATGATGTTTGTGTGTATTGATATGATGATACACAAACTTATTTAGAGATATACAATATAGGATGAGATTTTCTTGATTCATATATATGACAGGTGGGTCTAGAGAAGGGACACCCATATTGCAAGTACCAAGTGACAAAGTTCCTATACTCGACTTCTCAAATCAGCGTCCCCGACTCGTTCTTGGTGTTCCCGGTTTCCCGAGAGGGTTGGACAAAGGAATCGAACTGGATCGGTTACGTGGCAGTGGCCACGGACCAAGGCAAGCAAGTGTTGGGTCGGAGAGACATCGTGGTCGCATGGAGAGGAACCATTCAGACATTAGAATGGATTAACGATTTCGATTTCGGTACCATCAATGCCAAGAAGATTTTCGGGGATAACGGTGATGGAGTTGGAGTGCATCAAGGATGGTATTCGATCTATACATCAGAAGATGAACGTTCACCGTTTAATAAGGCTAGTGCAAGAGACCAGGTATATATATCTATATATATTCTTTACGTACCAAATCTATAGATCGAATGTAATGATATAATTATCGTTTATACACCAAGGTTTTGAGAGAGATAAGGAGATTGGTGGAGAAGTATAAGGACGAAGAGATTAGCATTACGATCTGTGGACACAGCCTCGGAGCGGCACTCTCGACCCTAAGTGCAGCCGACATTGTGGCTAATGGTTACAACAGACCGAAAAATCTTCCCGACAAGTCTTGTCCCGTCACCGTATTCGCTTTCGCCAGCCCTCGTGTCGGTGACTCTGATTTCAAAAGATTATTCTCAGGGTAAAAATCTAAGTTACACAAAACCCTAATCTTATACATATACAGTCCATCTTAGAATTGTTAGAACAATCTATGTTCTTGTATGGTCAGCTAGAGCCTTTAATTAAAACCCTAATATATGTAGCTGTTAATGGCCCTTTAAACCCTAATCTTACAGTAATGTTGTTATTATCTTAGGACAATATACATTATTCTTTTTTTTTTGTCCAAATGTGGCATTACACAATTTAACTAACATTGCTGTCTAATATCGGATCTTTGTTCGTTTTTTTTTTGTGTTCATAACCTGACAGACTCGATGATCTGCGTGCACTACGGATAAGGAATCTACCGGATGTGGTTCCGATCTATCCTCCAATCGGATACTCCGAGGTCGGGGAAGAACTGGTAATGGACACGAGGAAATCTCCGTACCTGAAATCTCCTGGAAACCCTACCTTGTTTCACACCATGGAAGTTTACTTGCATGGGATTGCTGGAACTCGAGGCACCAAATCGGATTTCAAACTTGAAATCGAACGTGACATTGCTCTGGTTAACAAACCGATCGACGGATTGAAGGATGAATTTATGGTTCCTGGTTCTTGGAGAGCTCTCAAGAACAAGGGTATGGCTCAACAGAATGACGGGTCATGGAAGTTGATGGACCATGAGACCGATGATAACGAAGATGTTGAAATTTGATTCTGGGTTTTTGGAATTTGGTTTGATTTATATATATATAAATTTACCAGATTTGGTTAGTTTATTTTTCCATGAACATTGTTCCTCTACTTTCTCCTGTTTACTGTAATTATATACATGAATCAAACATTATGTTTTATTGGAAAATGAGATTGGACCTTTAAGTTCAAACGGAAATATCGTTTCAATGCAGCAAATCCAACATTTTGTTGTGTGCCATTACAATCGAATCTGATGTGACCTCATTGATAATTACAAAAGTTTGAAACTTGATTAGAAACATTTAAGAAGTTGGAGGCTTTATCTGCAAAGGTTTGTCTTTTCTATAGAGCAGATATTTTAAACAATCTTTTTTTTTTCCCTTAAAAAAAGATTTTTGAGCTTATTTCCTCTGGGCTGTTTTTTGGCCGTGAAATCTGATCTCTTACCGGTGGTGATGTTCTCTCTAACGTTCTCTTCACCGCATCTCCCGCTCTCGCACCCGAATCTTCCCGCAAAGAAACCCTTCAGATATCCAACCACTAAGAGCAACAGCAGCTCGAAATTGAAGCAAAACAACCATCGGAACGAAAGCCCATCTGGGTCGCCATGCATTTCCTGCAAAATTTATTCTTTTGAATCGGAGTCTGACAGTTTATCCAGTTCACAGAATACCGGAGAAATCTCGGAAAATGGGTCACCATGTTCGTCTCCCTCGTCGAGCGAACGGGTGAATTATGCAATACTCGCGGGTTGGCTTCAGTCTTCCAACGGGTTACGACTCGTCAAAAGGATTCATGCGATGGCGTTGAAGTGTTTGGACATTCAAGTTATCTACTTCGGCAATAATTTGATCAGTTCTTATGTGAGAGTTGGGGATTTGACCAGTGCTCGTAAAGTGTTCGATATATTGCCGCATAGAAACACGGTTACTTGGACCGCAATGATCGATGGGTACCTGAAATTTGGCCTTGAAAACGAGGCTTTTTCATTGTTTGCTACTTTTGTGAAGAGAGGTATCCGTTTTACGAATGAGAGGATGTTTGTATGTCTGTTGAATTTGTGCAGTAGGAGATCAGAATTTGAGCTAGGGAGACAGTTACATGCCCATTTGGTAAAAGGCCAAGTTGAGAATCTCATTGTAGATAGTGCTCTTGTTTATTTCTATGCACAATGTGGGGAGTTGGCTAGTGCACTACGCGCGTTTGATCTGATGAAGGAGAAGGATGTGATTTCTTGGACAGCTGTTATTTCGGCTTGCTCAAGGAAAGGGCATGGAAAAGAAGCCATTTTTATGTTTTCCCAGTTGTTAAATCAGGGATTTTTGCCCAACGAGTTTACAGTTTGCAGTATTTTGAAGGCTTGCAGCGAGTTGAAGGCGATAAGATTTGGCAGGCAATTACACAGTGTGGTAGTTAAGAAGGTGATCAAGAACGATGTTTTCGTTGGAACTTCTCTAATGGATATGTATGCAAAATGCGGGAAGATTTCAGATTGTAGAAAAGTGTTTGATGCCATGAGCAATAGAAACACGGTCACATGGACTTCTATCATAGCTGCACATGCTCGGGAGGAGTTGGGTGATGAAGCTATCAGCCTCTTCCGGGTAATGAAGAGGCGGAATTTGATTGCAAACAACTTGACTGTTGTCAGCATCCTTAGGGCATGTGGCTCCATTGGAGCTTTGTTGTTGGGAAAAGAACTTCATGCTCAGATCATCAAGAATTCAATCGAAAAGAATGTATATATAGGCAGTACTTTGGTCTGGCTATATTGTAAATGTGGAGAATATAATAACGCATTCAATGTCCTTCACCATATGCCCTCTAGAGATGTGGTGTCATGGACGGCCATGATCTCTGGATGTTTAAGCCTGGGGCATGAGTCAGAAGCCCTAGCGTTCTTGAAGGAGATGATACAAGAAGGTGTGGAGCCGAACCCATTTACGTATTCCTCAGCTCTAAAGGCGTGTGCTAATTCAGAAGCCCTACGTCTCGGAAAATCCATCCATTCAATTGCCAAGAAGAATCCAGCTTTATCCAACGTCTTTGTCGGAAGTGCTTTGATTCATATGTATGCAAAATGTGGATTTGTGACAGAAGCATTTAGGGTTTTTGACAGTATGCCTGAAAAGAACTTGGTTTCTTGGAAGGCTATGGTAATGGGTTATGCGAGAAACGGGTTTTGCCAGGAAGCTCTGAAGCTTATGTACAGAATGCAGGCTGAGGGATTTAAAGTTGACGATTACATCTTTACGACTATAATTTCTACTTGCGGAGATATAGAACACGAGACAGAACCTTCTGCAGAACGTTACTTGGAATCCTCAGCTTCTCTGTAAGTGCCATGGCTAGAAGCCTAGAACCCTTTGTAAAAAAAACACGGATGTACATATAGATCAACTCAGCTCCTGTTCTTTGCCGAGCCATTTGCCATTTTGTTGTGTTGTATACGAAAATGAGATCCAAGCTTATAGATACTGATCTTAAGGGCAAAACCTGTTGAGGGTTTGGTTGCTTGCTTGCTGTTGGCTGGAGATGTGCATTAGAATGTAGCATTAAGAATTCTTCTTAGACTTCTGCCGCCATTGATGTGGCTCACTTTAAGTTTATCTTTATGTACTTCTTGTTAGTTTCTTACACATCCACTTGCTTTGCTCCGACAAGAGTACAAGACCATCCAAGCTCTTGATGACATTGTTTGTATGGTTCATAATTGGATCTCGACTTGAATTCTGTAGCCAATGTTGTTGATAAGGAGCAGGGGCTTTCTAGTCAAATTATAAAGTTGAGCCCTTCCTCGAGGAAAAGCTGAAAATGCCTGAGCTTTACCGAAACTTTTACGAAGACTAGGGATGGATTCGGCAAATTTTGACTTCTGAGAAAGTTTGGTTATTGATCAAATTATAACGAGACAGCTCTTTATAATATAAATTAGTGATTATGTGTGATATATAAAATGTATTTTTTTTCATTCAATCATTAAAAGTAATTAGTTACAATCTAGATATCTAATATAATAAACTATTTTAGATTCTGTTTTGTTACAATGATGGTTATGCCATATGAATTTTATTTTTTTTTTGGAAGCGTTGATTCGTTATGCATTTTATTTTTATTCTATGATAGAATGAAAATGCATATTTTTAAAAAAAGGTACAAAGGCCCACATGCAATAATTAAGAAGCATGCGTCATTAAAATCCTAAATACAGACGTGTGGAAGACAAAACGCCAATAAAAAAACGCATACATTAAAAGTGGCGGCGTGCCATTCGAGGAAGATGAGCAAAGACTAGCCAAGCGAACGGAACGTCTCTTCTCTCATTTGTGCCCTATTATTTTAATGAAATTACACAAAGTGCCCAACAAAAAATGAATTCTGCTTCTTTCTTTTTATCGTGGAGGAAGACAAAGCATACCATTGTATTGTTTTAAAAACATTTATTGTTTGTAAAGGATTTACGCATGTTATAATTGGTGGTGAGAAAACAAATTAAAAAGAATGGTGTGTTTGTATGTGTATATAAATGAACACAGAAGCAATTGACGGAACCATCCGTAATTATGGAAAAATATGGGGCTCTTTTTTTAATTTGGCGAGAATGGTGTGGAAACATTTGATTAGTGGAGGTTTAGTTAGGTCGGAATCCGATCATTGGTTGCCTCCTAACCTAAAACCCCCTTTTGCAAAATTTCGTGTTCCAGCAGTTATTGCAAGGCTTGTAATTATTACACACACACACACACAAATTATATATATATATATAATATTATATATATATATATATATATATTAATGTCTATAGTAAATGCCTTGGGCCATTTGTATATCCTTATTCGATCCCGGTTTTCTTGAAACATGGAGAGAGAAAAAAAAAAGTCTAATGTATTACCACATCATGCATGTATATGTATATATATACATCGAAATAAAAACTTATTACATTATAATAACGACCTTGAAATAGATATCACTTTTATCATCTCGACCCGTATGAAGCTATAATCATAATCGAGTTTTTTAATTATCCCTTTGTCTTTAATGCTAGGGTTAAATTGATTGGCGTACAAAAATACATCCACCAATATAAAAAAAACATATGTGACATATATATATATATATATGAATGGCAAGTGGGTAGTGGGTGATTGCATTTAAGTGCATCAACTTTTTTTTCCCCTTCCTTCTTATTTGCTCCATATCTATTAGATAATCTCCCAAAGAAAGATCACATCAGAAAAACCAGGGATCATCCCATAACCACCCAACGATTTCTTTCCTCCAAACTTTCTCGGGAAAATAGGGAGAAAATAAACGACAAACCCATCAAACTAATAGAATCAGAGGATCGATCTATCGATGAGGCCAAAGATCTTTCTGTTTGGTGATTCGATCACTGAGGAATCCTTCGGCGATGGCGGCTGGGGTGCTTCTCTTGCTAACCTCCTCCGTCGCAAGGTATATATGTACACGTACATGCCACATCCATATGCATATATGTATAAGCACGCATATACGTATAATATATATATAGGTATGTACGTGTCGTACGTATGCATATATGGATGGATTATGTACGGCTCCTACCTGTGTCCACTTGTATATGAATGGTTGGAATTAACCGATAGTTGGCGACATCATGAAATGCTAATCCTATCTTGATTACAAACTAATTATGTTGGGGGGGGGGGGGGGGGGG
>NW_010962392.1:150739-165789 GCF_000463585.1 Tarenaya hassleriana | reverse complement strand
GGGGGGGGGGTGTGTGTGTATAGGCGGATGTGGTGCTGAGAGGATATAGTGGGTACAACACGAGGTGGGCGTTGAAGGTGGCGGAGAAGGTTTTTCCGACGGCGGAGTGCGGCGGAGAATCTCCGCCGGTGGCGGTGACGGTGTTCTTCGGGGCAAACGACGCGTGTCTGCCGGAGAGATGCTCGGCTTTTCAGCACGTGCCGCTTCTTGAATACAAGCAGAATCTTCGCTCTCTCGTCTCCTTTCTCAAGGTATATGCATATATATATATATATATATATATTAGTATATAACAACCCTTTTGTTTTATCATCTGAAGGATTTCAAGAATGAATAAAATGCCATCTGTCACTATTTGGAAGCTGAATTGCAATATTAGTTTACTACGTATATATATGTGGCTTGAGCGTTGTTTGATTACGGGTAATCACGATATAATTATCACATGTTATTACTGTCATGTTGAAATAATAAAAAAATATATTATTTTTGGAAAATGTAATCATATATTGGTCAAAGATTTAACTTCTTTTCAATGCTTTTGGAAAGCGGTGATCCTGATCGCCACACAGAGCCCCCCCCCCCTTGCAAAAAATACAAAAAGGCACCGATCACTACGAAATTATAAATTAAGATTAATAAATTGCATGGAGATCTTGTAACCAGCCACGACCAATGTATAATAGATATTTTATTTTCTTATTCAATTTAAATTTAAATGGTTTTTCATAATGCATGGTCGATTCAGACCCGATGGATATGTAAGGTTTCTACATTATAGCCGAAAGAGAACTTTCTTATATAATAGAGCTTAACATCTTGTAATTAAATGTCTAATTGTAACGTTATTTTATTAAATTATTGATCAGAATCGTTGGCCAGAGACGTGCATTATTCTCATCACTCCCCCTCCAATTGACGAAGAGGCACGGCTAAGGTATGGGCTCTCTAGCTTTTCTCTCCCTCAAGCTTTTGTCCCAAACTTTTGTTTCTATCAATTTCAATCCTTACCATATACATGCTTAAGATACTTTCTATAATCGTTTTTTTTCAAAATCTTTTAGATACCCTTATATCGAGAACACGACTGGATTGCCCGAAAGAACGAACGACGCATCCGGATCGTACGCAAAAGCGTGTGTAGACGTGGCCGAGGAATGCGGAATCGCGGCCATCGATATATGGACCAAAATGCAACAAATCGAAAGCTGGAGGGCAGAATGTCTATGGTCACAGATCTCCTCTACCCTTATCGACGAATTCGGTCTATAAACCGATATGTTATATACGATTATAGTATATTCAACTAACGATATCCTTTTTTCCCGAGGTGTAGGGACGGGCTGCATCTGAGCCGGGTCGGGAATAAAGTTGTGTTAGAAGAAGTTGTAAAAAAGCTCAAGGAGCAAGGCATTGATGTTGAGAAGAATTTGGCTGTTGATCTTCCCCTCATCGAGAATATTGATCAAAATGACCCTCTCAAGGCCTTTGATGGTATTTGATCATCAAAATGATATTTGTTTTGGACCCTTTTAGCTATTAATTTTACCAGAACATGTAATGGCATGGACCGACCTCGAACGACATTTATCAAGCTGTATCGATCATAAGGCGAGTTTTGATTAAAAAAAAATCCTTTGAAATATCTTTACCATCGTGAACTTTGGAGAAATATCGTCTGCATGATCGTGTATTGGGCCGTTATTTCGCTGTAGTGGGCTTTGTCTTTTACTTTGTACGTATTGCACGGCCCATCGGCCCAACACAACTTCCCTAATCCGATCCAATTCAAAACTTTAATAAATGTATGAAAAGTATTATGAGAAAAATATAAAATTTAAAATGAGAGAGAAAGGGCTGCATCCGATGTGTATGGTTTGTCTTAACCTTCGATTAGGAAAAAATATAAGAGTTTATCTTTCTCGAATTAGAATGCGCATCTGTGGACCCCACGACTTATCATATAAAATTGTAGGGATTCTCGTTACAGAAAAATAATAATACGGAAACATTGTTTAATATTCAATATTCATTGCCTTTGGCCTTCTTTCTTGATCGATATATTCAATATTCATTGAACTTCCTGATTATACAAAAAATATATATATATTCAATGTTTTGTTAAAATATTTATTTATTGTTAAAATATATCATTCCATATAATATAGTGTTAAGAATCCAATAGAATTTAATTATATTTCAAACATATAGTAGGTGATCTCGGATCATTACATAATTATTGTGATGATACTTATGCCATGCAATTGCAATTTGGAAGCTGAATTTATATTCTTCTATTTCACGCTATAGATGTGTGGACTTTCAACTTCACTATACCTCGTGATTTCAGTCATATATTTTGTGGGTTCTTTTATACGAATCTTTTCTTTTATACACAAACATATATATATATACATATATATGATGAAAACCCCAAGATGATAACTAAGCAACACATTGGAACACGACCAAAGAGTAACTATATCATTCGATAAATCCTCTCAAGGGTATCGATAAATACCCAATGAGGAAAGATTTGAACTTGAAAAGGAAAGAAATCGGAATCCAAATAATAAAATAAAAAAATTATCTGAAATGTGTACAAGAGTAAACAGATCGACTTGTATGGGGGCAATTGCGAGCGATTCTCTTGATGGATCTGAGATGGGTGTACGGAATCAATGGAGAAGAAGCGTATCGAATCGGGAAAGAAAAAGAAGAAGAAGAAGAATCAAAGAGATTGGTTATGTCTCGAAGAGGCTCTCTGGTTCTTTTTCTTCTGATTCTCCTCTGTTTTTTCTCTTTGTCGGCGGCTGAAGAAAGAGGCTTGCCGGCGACCAACGCTGTCTCCGGCTTTGTCGGAGGAACATTCTCTTTGTCTTCGTTTAGAGAATTTAGAGAGAGAGCCGCCATTTCTGAGAGAGAGAGAGAGAGAGGGAATGGGGAAGGGAGAAGAACGGAGAAGGGTATATGAAGACGGTGAAACGCGGGATTTGAATCGGAGGGATCTGGGTTTCTATTTCAATTCATTGGAGGGATCGTAAAAAATGTGAGGAATTTCTTGAAAATTATGAAACTTTCATGGCTCTAATGATTTGGAGGGAAGCGATGAAATAAGAAAGAAAAAAAATCAGCTGTTTCATCTTCTCTACTAAATCTGAATTTCTTTACCTTCTGCTTTCAGAAAGGCGCCATTTTTGATTTTGCAAGAAGAGGGAAGTTTTTCACAAAGTTTGTAACTTTCCTTTTGGGCTTGGCCCAATTCATAGGCCCATATTTCCAACCCAATATATACACACATTTACACGCTCATCTATAGCAACTATATATATATACACACACACACGTACACACGCTAATTTACAAATAATTTGTAATTAGTGTTGTGCAATTTTGAATAAAATTGCATCATATTATACATGTGTTGAATGAAAATCCATCTAAACCCTAAAAATATTCCATCCAATTCATAATAAAAATACAGAAAATAAAAAGTAGTGAGATTTTAATTAAAACACACTTGAAAATGAAAAGGAAAAATAGAAAGGGGAGGGAGACGGAAATCTATCTCCTTATCCAGACCACAGAACTAAACAAGCCCAATGGAAACGATATCCCCAGAAGAAACATCGAATCAGAGCCAGAAGCCGAAGAGCTAAACAAAAATGGCTTCTCTCCTTCTCGGAACAGCGTCTTCCTCTATCTGGGCTTCTCCACCTCTCTCTCCTCCTTCCTCGCCGCCTTCCATTTCACCCGTCTGCTTCAGACCTGGTACGATGTCGCCTTCGGCCTTAAGTCTCAGACCCCTTTCCTGCAAGTTCCTTGATTGCTTTTCCTTCTGGGTTTTCTTCGATTTCGTTCGGATTTTTTTCGTCGTACATTGTTCAAGTTTTTCCTGCTTTCTTATGAAACAAGAAAATTCTGGTCCGTTTCTTGTTTTTCTACGAATGAAGCTTCGATGGAGTGATGATACACTCATCTGGTCGGAAGTTTAAAACCAAAATTGTGGTCAAGAGCAACATATACGCCGAAAAGCTTAGATCTTTACATGTTTTTTTTTTAGGGATTTGTATAGTGCAGTGTGCGCCTTAGAAACCGGTGATACTCAATATAGTGTAGGTAGGATTATGTCAGAAGGTAAATGTTAGATATGGGTTTTGTAACATTCGTTTCTGTATTATTGTAATGACTCTTGCTGTCATGACCCTTCATTCATTTAGTCTCCACAACGAGCTCTTGAATTGGTGGCACTTGAGTCAATTCTGCCCAGATCTCGGCTTCGGACCCTAGCTGGAGCCAATTTGGTTTGGATCAGTGTTTATCAGTTTAGATGTTACTATATACGCGAGTCTCTGTTATCTTATTATGGTTTTACATAGACTGGAGCATGGTCTTCTTGGTTTCGCAGGGCATAGCCATGGAAGAAGAAAGCTTTATGGAGGTGTGGCAGTGAAGCCAAAGAAGGGCAGGTCTCGTTTCCATGTCTCGGTTATGAATGTGGCCACAGATATCAACTCTGTTGAACAAGTATGAACTCTCAAATTGTATCTACCCAAAGGAAAAGATCATAACTTTTGCAGAAATCCATGTTTTTTTCTTGGTTTCTCAAGTACAGTCTCTGTTGTTATTTGCTCCCATAGTCAGGAGGGGAACTTCTCATATTTCAATCGGGTGTTATGACATGTTGATCAAGCATTCCTTGTTTGTGGGTTCAGGCAAAGAAGCTTGATGATGCAAAGGGAAGCGCCAGGCCGGTCTATCCATTTGCTGCAATTGTTGGGCAAGACGAGATGAAACTATGCCTTTTGTTAAACGTGATCGATCCCAAGATCGGTGGTGTCATGATCATGGGAGATAGAGGAACTGGAAAATCTACGACTGTCAGATCGTTAGTCGATCTGTTACCCGAGATCAAGGTAGTTGCCGGTGACCCGTACAACTCAGACCCGGTTGATCCCGAGTTCATGGGCGTTGAAGTAAGAGAAAAAGTCACGAAAGGAGAACAGCTCCTCGTGGTTTCCACAAAGATCAACATGGTCGATCTTCCGTTGGGTGCTACGGAAGATAGAGTTTGTGGAACAATCGACATTGAGAAAGCCTTAACAGAGGGTGTCAAGGCTTTTGAACCTGGCCTTCTTGCTAAAGCCAACAGAGGAATTCTCTATGTCGATGAAGTTAACCTCTTGGATGATCATCTTGTTGATGTTCTTCTGGATTCCGCTGCATCGGGTTGGAACACAGTCGAAAGAGAAGGAATCTCGATCTCTCATCCCGCCCGGTTTATCCTCATTGGTTCAGGAAACCCGGAAGAAGGAGAGCTCAGGCCACAGCTTCTGGACCGGTTTGGCATGCACGCTCAAGTAGGGACGGTTAGAGATGCTGAGCTACGAGTCAAGATTGTGGAAGAGAGAGCTCGGTTCGACAGTAACCCTAAGGAGTTCCGAGAATCTTACAGAACTGAACAAGAGAAGCTTCAGGACCAGATCACTTCTGCGAGAAACAACCTCTCCTCTGTCCGGATCGATCAGGACTTGAAGGTGAAGATCTCAAAAGTTTGTGCAGAGCTTAACGTTGACGGGTTGAGAGGAGACATAGTGACGAACAGAGCGGCCAAAGCACTTGCCTCTCTGAAGGGAAGAGATGAAGTGACAGCTGAAGACATTGGTACTGTCATCCCCAACTGTTTAAGGCACCGTCTGAGGAAAGATCCATTGGAATCAATCGATTCAGGAGTGCTCGTGACTGAGAAATTCTACGAGGTTTTCAGCTGAAAAACAAGATTTTTTGTAACTCGGTAACTCGTGTTTTTGCTGCTTCATATATCATATTGTCCTAAATGCAAGAAATTCTTCCTGTTATACACGCCATGTTTCTCCTACTGCTGCTTTTCACTGCTCTGACTAGAGAGAATACCCGAGAAACAGGGATGTGTAATATGAATATCGAGCTTGTGTCGATTCATCTAATACATTTTGAGTATGTTTCAAATCTTGGGTTGATTCCAGAATTCAGGCTTGAGCTCGAGAAACTCGGAAGATCTCTGATAAACAAGTGATGCCACTCGTATCAGAATACCGGCTGTGAGTGCCCAAATGGTGAAGTTCTTCTGCTTATCCTCTGGTTTATAATCAAAGTAATGCAGAAGATATCTCTGTCCTTCGTGCTCTCGTTCCTCTGCCCGTCTGTTCTCGTTCTGTTTGAATGAATCGAAACAAAAAGGAGAGAAATCGGATCAAGTTTGCGGATATCAAAAGTAACCGAAAGGGGAGGAAAAGGGCTTTCATTCTCTTCTGAAGAACCTTGAGGAACATCTCCAATGGAGCATCGAAGATCTCTTCTACTTCAGCTGTATTTGGATCCGGTTTGAATGCTTCCTTTTCGGTAAGAAATCCGATGACTGGTGCAACCGACATTCCTCTCTGCTTTTGGTACGAAAGTAGCACGATTTTTTCAAGATCTGCAACTCAAAATCGATATCGAAAAATCGAAAAACGATACCTTGGTAATGAATGGCTCAAGAACTGAAGCAACGGTGACAAGAGAAGGGTCCAAGCCAATCTCTTCGTGAGCTTCTCTCAAGGCGGTGGCCACATCGTCTGAATCTCCTTCATCTCTTTTCCCTCCGGGCAACGCAACTTCACCTGCATCTGTTTCTTCTCAGATCTTGTAGTAAAATTGATCATTGGAACTTGATTTCTTTGCAGATCTGAAATTCTTACCGGAATGGGAAGAGAGGTTAGAAGACCGTTTGGTAAGGATTACATGTAGTTCGCCATCGTCTCCTAGGTAAAGACAGACCAAAACAGCCGATGATTTTCCGGGAAAATTTTCCTGGGAGGAAAGAACATTGGGTTTGTAACTGCGTAGTCGCCGGATCAAAGTTTGTAACTTGTTAAATTCTGTGGCTCCCGACATCTTGGAACTGAAACTAGTTCACGGACATGTTTTCTTCCAGATCTAAAAACGATGACTTGTCCCGAAGAAACCTTACCAGTTTCAGTTAACTTCGTCCACCCAACTTCTGACCCACCGAATTTAACAAAAAACCTGTTACAAAAAAAAAAATCATCCTCCGCTAATTTTGTGCATTTGACAATCGATTGTTCTCGTTAGTTCATAATATTCTAACAAAAACATTACACGGGTAATCAAAAGATTCAATCCCCATATGAGTACGAACTCTAACTTCGATCCCTACGGGCAAACCATGAGGCGGCCGTTGCTACTTTGAGGTTGAAGCCCATCAGCCATGGCCTACGGTTAAGGGACGGTAGGATGTTGCCGGTTCTTATAAAAGTGTGGAGCCACTTCGGTGAGCCAAGAAGGATCGATGGTGATGACATTGCGCATGTATTGACGATCCGTCGAGACGATGGAATGGTAAGCCACCCATTTCGGGTTCACCCTGAACAAAACCGATGACGGATGGATATACACTTCTTCCGAGCCTCTAACTGTTGTGTACACCCCGTTGCTGTGTGGTTGTAAGCGACAAGCATTGGCGAAAAACCCGGAAGTCACTGCTTTTCTTACAACCTGAAACACACCAGAGAGGCAGTTTACGTTAAAAGCTCGTGTCTTTTTCGGGTTCAGGATTAGGACAACGCAGTCACAAACTTACCTGTATGTCTCTGTCACAAGATTTCAAGGGGATTCCTAATCTTTGTGCAATCCTTCGGAGTTGATCTCTTATCTCAATCACCTTCTTCATGGACTGATAGTTCAAGAAATTCTTGTAACACCACTGGGAAGACTTTCCCGAGTCGAGAAACCCTCGGTAGACGTTCAGGAAAGTGACATGGTCGCCCTGAAAAGAACAGAGCAGGATATCAACAATGGAGGAAATCGAGTTCGTAACCATGTCTGAATTATCGAGTTTATAAAGAGTGCAAGAGAGATTAGATTACCTCGGCAGCAGCAAATCTCAGTTTCGCGTCATCGAGATCTTTCTGTATTCCCCTGGCAATGACCCAAATGGATTGGACAGACAGAACAGCAGAAATTGTAATGATCTCCTCAGAACAACCGAGTTCACTTGAAGCTAAAATCATCTTCGAGATCATCGGGTCAAGAGGAATCTCTGCAACTTGGAATCCCGTGGGCGAAGTCAGTTTTGCATCATCGTCCAGTACTTGTAACGAATAAAGCACTTCAAGGGCTCGGATCATCGTTTCTGGGGAAGGAGGTGACGGCCAATCGAATCCCAATATATTATCGATCCCCAAAGCTTTGAGCTGAATCACAGTAGAAACAAGGTTTGATCTCTGCATCTCGGGTATGCCCTCTCCAGGCATTTGGGTCACGAAATAATCTTCGGTGTATAGTCTATAACATTTCCCCGGCCGAACTCGACCAGCCCTTCCAGCTCTTTGTCTAGAAGATGCTTTGGATATTGGTGCCACCACGAGATTTTCGATGTCTGAAATCGGGTTGTAGAATTTCTGCTTCGAGAACCCACTATCGATCACGTAGACAACACCCTCGAGTGTCAACGATGTTTCAGCAATATTTGTCGAGAATATCACTTTCCTCTTGCCTCGAGGAGTGGGAGCAAAGATCAGTTCTTGTTCTGCTCGTGAAAGGCCTGAATATAGCGGCAGGGCTAGTAGTCCCGATGATTTCCTTTGTTTGCTGCTCTCAGATTCTTCCGAAAGAAGTTTAATGGCAGCTTCGATATCGTCCTGACCGGTAAGGAATACTAGAATATCCCCACCCGGTTCTCGTTCATTAACCAGCAATACAGTTGAAACAGCAGTTCGGACATAATCTGAAACAGGCTCCTCAACATAGTGAATCTTAACGTCGAAGCCTCTGCCCTCTACAGATAGGATTGCGGGTTCCAAAATCGGTCCTTTCTTATCTCCTTCTTGTTCTTGAACCCGTCTCCTTTTGCTGGAGTTAAAGAAATCGAACATTGCTTTTGCCTCAATGGTGGCCGACGAGATAATCAAACGCAATTCAGGACGACGTCGTTGGATCTTTTTCAGGAGACCCAACAAAATGTCAGTTGAGATTGATCTCTCGTGGGCTTCATCTACCATAACAACGCTGTACTTAGTCAAGAGAGGATCATCCATCATTTCTCGGATTAAAACTCCGTCCGTGAGGAATTTCACGCTGGTTAAGCCCGAAGCTGTATGGTCTTCGAATCGGATAGTGTAGCCAACCTCTTCCCCGAGGTTCACTCCCATCTCTTCCGCCACTCTTGTGGCAACTGAGCGGACGGCTAGACGTCTAGGCTGAGTGCAAGCAATAACACGGCCTCCATCTGCCCATCCAGCTTCTCTAAGGTACTGCAAAAACGATATACATGCAAATTTCACCATCCTTGGCGATATGAACTTGCAGGCACAGAATTAGCACACATCCGTTGCATAATGTCCCAAGCAGTATTGTAATATCTCTCTACAGGTTGATCGAACTATTGCCGGTGATCTTACAACATAGAAATCTGTGGGTATTTCAATGTTCACAATCCAAAGTTGGGTATTGGTGAAAAGACTCGGGATTTAGTCAAGTTGCTTAAATTTTCCCACAAAAAAATTTCCCCGGAAAACAAGAAGAAGGAGAAACCTGAGGAATCTGAGTGGTTTTGCCACTACCCGTCTCGCCGACGACAATGGTAGTGGCGTGAGTCTCTACAAGATACAGAATCTCCGTCCTGTGCTTATAAACCGGTAGTCTCTGTCTCTGCTTCTCCATACTCGTAAACCCATATCTACAAACACGATTCCAAATCATATGCATCAACACATACACACAAGCGAAGACGAGGAGGGAGAGAGAGAGAGAGACCATACCCAGAAGAAGAGGAGGGGAGAGAAGACGATAAGAACACTATGCCGCCTTCTTCGTCTTCCACAAAGCGCGGTTTCTCGGTCCCTGGTTTCCAAAACGCCATTTTTCCGCCAAAGAATTCAGCCTTTCGCTCTGCTGTTTATTTTCCGATTTAATAAGAGGGTCAAGTTCGTGTTCTCGATTTTAGACGACGGAGCTACGGCTGAGATGCCATTAACGAAATCGGGATTTTCTTGCCACGAACCTTCTGACTCTCTCAGAAGGTCACTGAAAAAAAAATCATCATAAAAAAATATGGGCCTTCTGTAAGAAAATCACTTTCGGCCCAATAACCCATTTTGCTTTAAAATGTTAGCTTCGAAAAAAAGATGCATGATATATTTTGTATAAGCATTATCTAAAAAAATATTTTTTTTTGTTAAACTTATCTAAAAAAATAATTGATAAGTCAGTGTTTATTTATTTTGCATACTGTTAAAAACGAAATAATATTTTACTATATATATATAATGTGCCAAACTTATTATTGACATTTAATTTCAACGTCAATCGAGATGATATCGAATATAACAAAAATCCATGTTTTGCATTGCTGCACTTTTTTTATTATTATTATTAACATACGAATACATTTCCCCCCAAAAAAAAAGCAATTGTAAGGACATGGAAAAGATGCACTAACGTTTTCCGTTTCTAGGACGCAAAGTACGTATATATACGTAGTATCCATTTATTTGAAAAACAATAAGTATACCGTATACGTATAGTACTTTTTTTGTATATGTAATCAATGTTACTCGTTAATTAACAATCATATCGACAACAGATTGAACGGCTCTAAATACGTAGTAGTATGTCTTCTCTGTGGGATGGATGGAATCGAAGAAGACATATCTTGATACGTTTGGACATACGTAAGACTTTGGATTACACAACGGTCCTAACTCCACGTAACCCGTTCCGCAACAGCCCGTGTCCACTTCTTCGAAACCTGCAAAAACAATTGCATCGTTAATTTAGATATTAATATCTAATTAAACCCTAAAATCATATTTAACTCTTCGTAATTTTCAATTATATTCAAAAACAAATACATCGTATAGTTGAGAGTAGATATGTATATGAGTTCTCCAAGTATACAAGTACTTCTCCAATAATATATATATATATATACGTACGTGTGTATGATTGGAACATAACTACTTACCGTATCTTGCGTGGTTGTGTACCATGTCGGAGAGAGGGGTGAAAATGTCAATGTAAAAGATCTTGTAACCAAGATGAGACAAAGCCATTTGCATGAGCTTCAGTTCACGTTGGAGGAGAAAATTGTAATCTCTGCCGACGGCGGAGAAGCGGTCAATGCAGCGGCGGTCAGCCACCGCATTTCCCGAGAAGGCCGTTATTACCTCCGGCAAACACCCCATCGGCGGTAGACCCGCCACCGCAATCTTCCTTGCCCCTTCTTCACATAAACCCTAGATTTCATGCAATCAATACATACACATATATAATGGGTAGCCTTGTTGATGTCGATCGAAACGGTAAATTTGAAATATAAAGAGAATTTTATGAACCTGGATGAAGTTTTTGAGATGGTAAATGATGAATTGCTCGTAACCTTCGACGATAAATGTTTTCCTTCGTAGGGGGAGTGAGAAATAAGTGATGACGAAATCGTTCGTTCCTGCACTTACGACGTACAAAGCTTCTTCCACGTGTTTTTGCATTCTTTCTTCTCCCAATTTTTCTTCTATTCTTCTTTTGTACTCTCTGAAATACTCTAGTTGAGTCGGAAGGTCTATCACGTGCTGCACATGAACAACCACGTTGATTCTCGATCAATCGCGATTTTTTAAAAAAAATTATAAACGAGTAAAATACTAATTTCAGCTTTGAAATATGTTAGAATTCCCACGAAATAGGTCCCCACAAATAATTGATGAACTTTGTTCTTATCTGTCACGGTATCTTGAAACATGTGATGTTACAAAAAAAAAACAAATAAATTATTTCTAAAAAAATTATTTATCAAAACATACATAATGGTTATATTGGCTCGAGTTGTTTATCCGAAAAGGGCATGTGTCTTATTTTGGATATTTTTAGAAATTTTGCATTCCATTTCGAGACTCATATGCAAATTTATGATTCGGATAAATGTGCTATGATTTATTATTTATTTAGAAATCGAAATATAAAACTGTAATTTTGATTTAAATAATTTGTCGTGGGAGATGGTATACGTGCTTACATCAATAGTTGGAGTGAGAGGGTCATATCCAGAGCCAGCCGAGGCGAAGGTAACTCCACTCATGAGCTCATCAATCCCAAGACTTGGGTCCAAATACGGTGGAACATTGTCCTTAACACCAACGTATGAAGCTATACATACATATATATATATATATATATATGTATAACCCACAAGAACAAAATCATTTTAATATATATATATATATACACATATATTGGTTTTATATTCATCATGAAAGAGCAGTACTTACCGATAAAATCAGTGGGGAGACGTCCGTTGCAGAATCTGCCGGTCGGAACATGACCTTCGAAATCTTGTCCGTATGGAGGAAAGTCACTCTTGAATAATGTTTTAATGTAATTGTTGTTACCCGAATCCACCGTTGAATCTCCGAATACCAAAATAGCAGAAACCGGCGATTTTTTATCGCAAGATTCGATGATCGGTTCATCATTGGCGGACTCATGTTGTGTTGCAGAAGAACGTGAGAAGAAAATGCAGGTTAAGAGAAGAAAGAAGAGGGGGGAAGAAGAAGAAGAAGAATGTGTGTGCATGAGATTCATTTTGGTTGTGTAATCGAACAAACGAAAAGTTTGCTTTGTTATATTTTATTATGAAAATATATTATATATTCGTATGCGTGTATATATAAATATACGTGCCTACTTATAAGAATATTAATTTTAGAAACATTTCTAACATTTTGATATCGTTAACAACATGGGTTTTTCACAAATAAACTCAATTTTTATTGAACTCTTTTTTTGGTTTCAGAAATCTTATATATATTTGGATAAATCACGTGGGCCGGTTAATTGCAGCACTAACTGTTTTTTATTTATATGAAAAACGATATTAGGTGAAGATTTTAATGCCATCGCCCAACCGTGATGGTACGTGATGATATATATCATTAAATGATCGTATCTCTCGGATTATTGAGTTGTTATGCCAATGGAATTAGTAAAAAAAATATTTTCTTTTTTTTTTTCTTTTTTATATTGAAATAATAAAACATATTATATGTATATATATTAAAAATTCTCAACGGCAACCCTGTCCCAACTATAGTTGTTACGTTCAGGAAACCAAACATGTCCTAACTAAAGAAGTTAATAAAATTTCTTGTGGTAGATATGGAAACAATGCATCTCTTTTCTATTTTAAAAGTTGGAAAAAATAGTCTTGATATTGTCTATCAACCCTTTTTTTTCTTTTCTAACAAAAAAAAATCTTTTTTTTTTCTTACTGAATATTTTCTTTTACGAATATTAAATTTGTTTGTATGTATTTTATCAAATTTCACAAAATCATAACCTTTTGGGGCATATTAACCCTTTGTTTACCGATGCAAGATTATAAACTATATATCTCAACGATTGGAAATCATTTTAATTAATTATGATTAAACTCTACTTAATTATATATCTTATATGCACATACGTAACCCATTTGTTGTTTCAACAAAAAATTATGAAAAAAAAAAATATTTTTAGTTTTGTATTTGTTCCTTAGTTTGATGCTTATAGCTAATCATTGATATTTATGACTGCTAAATGAAATTACTTGCACTAATCACATAAGACAACTCTCTAATGCACTGAATCAGATCTTAATATATATCCATATCTTCCATTACAATCTATGCTGAAAGCGTGTGGCATATGATTATATTATTTCAATATTATTTTTTAATATGAGTCTCTTCTTCTTATCTTTTGTTTGAAGATTACTTGGGCAAAAGGGTTACTAATTAATCACTTCATTTATACTCTTTTTTTTTCCAGTTTTCGTCTCATTATAATATATTTTTATCTCTTTTATCTTTATTTTTTTCAATTCTTCAACTCCAATATTTATCGTAACAATTTAATATAAAATTGTTATTTATATTTTTTTTCCTAGGATTTTTCAACATCTACACCACATATAACAATGGAAATTCGTAGACGTTGTAAAATTTTGATTAAAAACACATATAACCTTTTTGTAGTGTCTATTAATAGAAAGTATTTAAATAAGTGTGCTAGAATAAATTTAGAATGTGTAACTTATTGGAAAGTCTGGTGTACGCGTTAACATGATAATAAAACATATATGCATTAAGTACCATTCATTAATTTTTTTTTAAATTTTATAGCACCGTTGGCCAGTATGTCAACCATCGCATTAAAAATTCTATCTAGAAAATTGTTTTATTACATAATTCAATGATTCGATTATAAAAATTTATATTAGCAAGTTATAAGATAATAATGCGTTTAATATGAATAAAAATCCTATTATATATATATGTATATATGTATATATTGCTGGATCTTAAAAATATTTATTGGCAACACATTAAGATAACTAAAAAATAAAAAATCAATTACAAACAAAATATAGTATTAGTTACTAACAATGTTTTGTATAAAATTTTTTGATTTTTTAAACAAAAATTGATATATAGGATAGGGTCCCACACGCACATTAATTTATATAAAAGGGGTATTATCAAAAATACTCTTATTTTGCTATTTTGATTTCAACACATACTTTCATTCAACTGTGACCACATGATCCATCTCATCCAAAATATAGTGTGGTCACATATTGATCTCATTGTTTGTAACGTTAAATTTATGATGTTTTAATCAAATGATTAGTAAGATATATAATATATAAATCTAATGAATTAGTGTGATCACCATAAATTTAACGTTATAATTAATAAAATCAAAATGTGACCACACTATATTTTGAGTCATATGGATCAAATAGTCACACAGTGAAAAAAAGTATGTGTTGAAGTAAAAATAACCAAACAATCGTATTTTTGATATAATGCCGTATAAAAGCTACAACCATCGTTATTTCCAATATTGCTGCGAAATTCAAGACGGTAGATTTTGATTTATAAAAATATTGGAAAAGGTTTGACAATAAAAAATCCAGTTGTAAAAATTTTTATTTAAATTTTTTTTGAATATATATATATATATATATATATATA
>NW_010962392.1:142596-150711 GCF_000463585.1 Tarenaya hassleriana | reverse complement strand
TTTATATTTTTTTTTTATATATATATATATATATATATATATATATATATATATATATTGTGTGCGTGCGCGCATACGTACGTGTGAGTTTTACGAGGTCGATTTTCAAATTTAAATACTATGCATCTGGTCACTTTTTCAAGAGCACCCAATCGTAATGCGTGAAAATCCAGTAACTTAGACATTCGATTTAGTAGCATGATTATCCATTAGTCAATACACGCTTTGTTCTATTGAATTAATAAAATATTCGTTACGTTTAATATGGATTCAAAATAAATATAAGATCCTCGGATATGATATATATATATATAACCAATCATCACCATATCGAAAATATTGAATTTATATGAAATACTCCTAATAATCATTAGACTACGGATTAAATTCCCGTCCCTAATTTTACATTGAATTATATATATATATGTGCATGTATATGTGTGTAAGGAAGATAAACCCTAATTTGACATTGTGGTGTGGACCCTAAAACCCTGCATGAAACGAGGTGGTCAGTGCCTTGGAACACAAGCTTCACCAACTGTACTTTACCAATTATCCAGCCGCAAAATTTCCTCAATCCGATTCACACGGAAACGCAAAACCAATCTCTTTTAAATACCCTTAAACCGTACGAACACATACTCCTCCTCTCCTCGGATTCGCAATGGCTTTCGGCAATATCCAAGAACCCAATGTCGGAATCTTGGAGAATGTGTGGGCCAATTTCATTGGAAAACCCAAAAACGAGAAAAGATCGATACCAGTTCCCGGATCTTGGGAAGGAATGCCTTGTCTTGACGGAAGAGAAGATTCTACAGAGAATCTCAAACGGATTCCAAGCTTAGAGGGATGGCTGTCCATGGGGGATGATGAATGGGAAGAAATCTTCAATGGAATTAGTTCATTCCCAAGTAGTATAACCGAAAAACCCTTGTCGGAAACCAAGTTGACAGGTTCTTCCACTTCATCGGCTAGAGTTTCTTGCCCGACGACAAGGCAGTACAGGGGAGTAAGGAGGCGTCCATGGGGAAAATACGCAGCAGAAATAAGGGACTCGACGAGGAACGGGGTGAGGGTCTGGCTCGGGACATTCGACACAGCAGAAGCAGCAGCTATGGCCTATGATAAAGCCGCTGTTAGAATCAGAGGGCTTCACAAGGCTCATACGAATTTCCCGCTCGACAAGATCATAAAGGCTATGGAGGAAACGGGTTGTGCCTCTAGCTATAATGGATTGCTGGGAAACATGGAGATTGGATCGGATACAACAAAAGAAGCAATTACAGATGATAGAGAGTATCAAGATTATCCTTCTCTAATGAATTTTCCAACTGAAATGGATATAAATGTTATGGAGATCGGTAACAAACCCAATAATTGTTGTCCCCCTTCTGCGCAGTCCATAAGTAGGGCAAGTGGATACAATATCACAACAGAAGAAGCTGTTTCGGGTTATGATGAACCCGCTTTTCGAATCAGAAGATCGGGAACGGCTCATATGAATCTCGCAGATGAGTCGACGGTAGAAAATACTACAGAGATCGGGTTTCCTCCAAGTTGTTATTATGATTCTGTTAAAGATTCGGATATATACGGATTTCTTGGGAGCCAAGAAACTGGATTTGATTCGAGAAAGAGAAATAGATGGAGCGATGGATCAGGTTTGATTCAGGAAGATGCTGAGTTTCAAGAACCGGAGTTAAAGAAGATTGTCGGAAGGGGGTTTGATGTGTTTGAGTTCGAAGACTTGGGAAGTGAGTATCTAGAGAATTTGCTGTCCACATTTTGACAGAGTTAACCCAAAACAAAATTACAAAATATCCATTTTGAATGAAAATACATTGTTTCTTTGTATATATATATATATATATATATATATATATATATATATATATACACACCTTTATGATGTTGTTTGTGAAGAAATTATTTCTTATTGTACGATCATATAAGTACGTTTCAAGATTGCAAGGTTATCATGCTTTCCCTAAATCAAAATCTCAATATTATATATAAAAAAAAAAAGTGAATAACGATTGTAAATTTGTTAGATAGAAAAAAAAATTCTGAATATATAATGTAAAAAAAAAAGGAATGAGTTTCTCCAAAATTCCAAAGCTTAAAGTCTACGTATGATATATTCACATTTCCGTAAGACGGTAACTTGCTCTTGAAGTGATCTACGTATATATATGATTACTACTTAATAGAATCCCACCCAAAAAAATAAAGAAAGAATGATAAATCTATTAATAGAGACGGCGAAATTGTTGATAAATACGTCTCCATATATTTTAAAAACATGTATTTTAGCCAAAAAGAAAATAATAAGCCAACGGTTTCATATAAAACGCGTATATATAAGATTCGCATTTTTGTTACTTTGGATTCGGATCGTATCCGAAATAAATTTGATTTAAAAATTGAGTATAGTTTTTAAAAGATTAAATTAATAAATTCAAACTATATATATAATATGAAAACAAAACAAAAAATCAAAGCAAACTGAAATAACCTAAAATCTTATATAATTTTGTTTACAACCGAAAAATCGGAACTCAAAATATGTAATAATATGAATATGGTGGGTGGGGGCTGTCTATGATGTTGCCAAAACCAAGTAATCATAATTGGTCTAATCCTAACATTTGCCCCCTAATTCATATCATGTCACCTAACAAATTATGTGTATGTATTTTAAAAACATACATCGCACATATTTGCTTAATTATACATGGTAAATATACAAATATAAGTTAGGATTTAGCACTAACCAATAAAATCAGACAACTCACCCATATAATAACGAAACCCATTATTCTTTATCATCACGTATATGAAATCTCAATTCATATCTAAATCATGCGATTAATAATATAAGTATTATATATGTATGTATACATATATGTAAAGAAAGGTGGGACTTCCTTGTCGGACAATTCAAAATCCACTAACAACCAACACACTTGGGGGCACCAAACTGCTACAGAACTTTGCAGACCATTTGTGGCATATATAGTCCTTGCACTCGAAGAAAAAGAAAAACTCCATTGCATAATCATTTGTCATTATAATAAAATTATGAAAAATTAACGTAACTCTAAAACCCTAATCGACAATAACAAGAGTTATTAATCATCCATAAGCTTAATAAAAACCCTCCACTCTCCTCTTCCTCCACAAGCCCCTTGTTACTCTCTCTCTCTCTCTCTCTCTCTCTCTCTCTCTCTCTCTCTCTCTCTCTCTCTCTGGACATAAGAAATGAGCACTGCGAGATTCATAAAGTGTGTCACCGTTGGAGATGGAGCTGTCGGAAAAACTTGCATGCTCATTTCCTACACCAGCAACACTTTTCCGACCGTAAGTTGTTCTTCTTCTGTTTTTTTTTCGGTTATTAGAGCTAAACCGGATTCCGGTTCAACCGAACCGAATGCATGAAAATCTAAACATTCAATATTAAAATAATGCATGGAAATTAATTATTAAGATCATTCGAATGTCAATGTTCTCAGGATTACGTTCCGACCGTTTTCGACAACTTCAGCGCCAACGTGGTTGTCGACGGCAGCACCGTGAATCTCGGCCTCTGGGATACCGCCGGTACGATACTCTTGTCCTTATTGTCACATTATATATATGTATGTATGTATTGTATATATCTTGTATAATTATTTTATAATTGATATGGATTATAATTATTCGGATTAACTACATGAAAAAAAAAAACAGGGCAGGAAGATTACAACAGGCTAAGGCCTCTGAGTTACAGAGGAGCTGATGTCTTCTTGTTGGCTTTTTCCTTAATCAGTAAGGCCAGTTACGAGAATATTTACAAGAAGGTAATTTTTTTTTAAATTGAATTCGATAATAATCTTATAATTACGCATCGGTAATTTTTTTATTTTAGTTTGAGTATTGTCGTATATCATAGAGATATATCTTTATAAACATTGACAGTGGATCCCGGAGCTTAAACATTACGCGCCTAACGTCCCAGTTGTCCTCGTTGGAACCAAATTAGGTAAATTAATCGTAATTTACAGTTTATTTTTATTTTCAAATCTAGTGGATAAAATCGTGTCCACTCGATAGGTAAATGGGCCAGGGCCCATCTTACATTTGCTCATTTTTGCCGTTTTGGGCTTTGTTATTAGTTATCGGCTGAGCCCATATTCTTTTTTTTCTTTTTGAGTATGAATAAATATTTAGAATTAAATAAAATATGCATACAGATTTGCGGGAAGACAAACAATTCTTGAAGGATCATCCGGGATCAACATTTATAACGACCACCCAGGTACCCTAGTCACGAAATATATATTTTAAAAAAATTAATGAAAATTATGAACTTATATTAATCACTAATCAGTTCATGTTTTTGAATAATTTTTTATTAATAAATTTGTGTAAATAGGGAGAGGAACTAAGGAAGCTGATTGGAGCTGTTAGATACATAGAGTGCAGCTCCAAGACCCAACAGGTTCAATTTTTTTTTTATGACTATAGGATATGTTAAAATTACATGGGTATGTGTATAAATCACATCGAATCTGTATATAACTTATTTTAATAATTAAAAAATAAATAATATAATAGGAACAAAATAAGATGTTTTGTATTTTTCATTACCGTGTTAAAAACGTAATATACAAAAATAAAGTTAATATTTCACAAAAAAATGATATTTTTATATAGAAACATTGTAACTAAAAAATAATTTAAATTCGTCTCACAAATCTATTCCACTTTCTCTATCCATAGTATATTTTTAATATTTATTTATATATATATATATATGTATGTTTGTAAGGCTTTGTTTTATTTGTGTTGTTTAATAGAATGTGAAGGCAGTGTTTGATACAGCAATAAGAGTCGCTTTGAGGCCACCAAATGCAAAGAAGAAGAAGAAGCCATTGGCCAAAACCAAGAGATCAAAATCATGCTTTTTCCTCTGAAATATTATACACAATGTCAATTTTTTTTTAATAACGGTCCAACATAATGAATTTCGATTTCCCCATGAAATACCAACAGATATTCGATTAAGTTTATTTTATTTTTTCGGATTTATCTTTGTCATTATTATTTACTTCATGAAGTTTGATACATATCCACGATCCACCTTTATTGGCACAATCATTATTTTATCCCTTATATGGTATTAATAATATTTGTATAAAGATTGGGTATATCTCCAAGTATCCCTAAAGTTTAATTCCTTATATGTACTTAATTTAATATTTCGAAATTATTTGGAAAATTTTTCCAAATTACCGAAAAAGGACAACAGATAGGGCAGGGGTAGAATTGGAGTTCAGGAAAAAAAAAAAAAAAAAAAACAGAGACAGCATGCCCCCAAATTTCAGTATTAAAACCCTAAAACCCTTTCCCCGTGCTTCTCGCCGGAAGGAAAAAGACCGGGAACTCAAGTCTGGGTTTCTCCGATTCCGATTGAATAAGAAATGGAGCTCAATTTGTCGTCTAGGGTTTTGCCCAACAACAGAATCACCATTCTCGGCCTCGTTCCCTCCAGAAACCCCCTGAACTTTGTAAACGCTTCGTATAAACCGCTTCCGAGAATTTCTCCTGGGGTTTTTCCTGTAAATTCCCTCAAGCTCTCGACTTCGAGAAAGGTGAGAGTTCGTCACCAATTGTGTTATTCGTGGTTCACACAGGTGAAATGTTGTACCCATGGGACATTTTTAGATCGAGGAGGTGTTTCTCTGAGTATAATCTCATAGTTCTGATTTGAAATTTACGATGAAAACGGCTAATTTTAGGCGAAAGCAATGGCAATGGAGGGCTTCTCAGACTTGGAGCTTTCGAACTTGACGGCTTTATCGCCTTTGGATGGACGTTATTGGGGGAAAGTTAAGGAATTGGCCTCTTGTATGAGCGAGTTTGGTTTGATCTATTTCCGGGTTCTCGTCGAGGTAAGATTCCAATGTGTTCCTTCTGAAAATTCTTCAGTTGACTGTTCCTCAGTTTCCTTTACAAAAGCTTTGTGTACTCCAAGTGAAAGTTTATAACTTTACGTATTAATTATCATCAATATGATATGAAATTACCCATATTGTTGCTTTTGTCGCTGGTTTGCCTTTTTTTTTGCAACCCAGATTTTATTCTATCAATCAAAAGTGGATCTTGATGAGGGCAAAGCTTTTTCTTGTTAGTTATTTTCTTTGCTCAATTGGACGTTTCTTGAAAATTTTAATATACATTGTGTGTTTGGTTTTCTTTCCTTCATATAGATAGATGAGGCATCAGAGGAGAGTATCTTTGTTATGAACATTTCTCATATGCCGTAGTCATCTTTTATATTTTGCGTTTCTGCCACAGATCAAATGGTTGCTTAAGCTATCACAAATCCCTGAGGTACCTGAAGTTCCAAGCTTTAGCAGTGAAGCTCAAACGTATTTGCAAGGAATCATCGATGGATTTAGCATGAATGATGCCTGGGAAGTGAAAAAGATCGAGAAAGTAACAAATCATGATGTCAAAGCTGTGGAATACTTCTTGAAACAAAAATGCCAATCTCATCCCGAGATTGCAAAGGTCAGAAATCACTTTCTTGCTCCTAAGTTCTTTATGTCTGTTTGAAGGGTGCTCATGTTTCGATATTTATATCCATTCATACAGGTTCTTGAATTTTTCCATTTCGCTTGCACGTCTGAGGACATCAACAACCTTTCCCATGCATTGATGCTGAAAGAAGCGGTTAATTCGGTGTTGATTCCGGTTATGGATCAGCTCATCTTGGCAATCTCTCAGATGGCTAAGGATAATGCACATATTCCCATGCTTTCACGAACTCATGGACAGGTAAAAACATTGAAACAGAAGACAGCTACCGTGTTATTGAATCAGCACAATGATCAACTGTTCTTTTTGTAGAAGGGCTTTAATCTTTGGTATGTGAATAAGAACGCCCTGGCAGTAGTTTCTCAGGCTTAGGAATTTGCCATTTTATTGAAATATTATGGTGAAGCGAAGTGACATGAAACTGGTTTATCCTTGTTCTTTTTTTTTCTTTGGGTTTAGTTATATATATAGTTTTTAATGATTCGGTGTTTTACGTATAACGATGCAGCCAGCTTCGCCTACAACTTTGGGGAAGGAAATGGCGATATTTGCTGTGAGGTTAAGTGAAGAAAGGCGATATCTTTCTGAAATTAAGCTTAAGGGGAAATTTGCCGGTGCTGTCGGGAATTACAATGCGCATATTTCTGCTTATCCTGATATCGACTGGCCTCGTGTTTCAGAAGAGTTTGTTGCTTCTCTCGGACTGACATTTAACCCATATGTTACTCAGGTAATTTCTTCTCCGACCATTTTGTCCCCATAACCGATTTCAGACAGAGACATTGGTTTCATTAACTGATCATTTCTCGTGTTGTTTCTGTAGATTGAACCTCATGACTATATGGCAAGGCTGTTCAATACAATCAGCCAGTTCAACAATATATTGACTGATTTTGACAGAGATATATGGAGCTACATATCTCTGGGGTATTTTAAGCAGGCAAGTATCAGTAACCGGAAAAGAACAACAATCTTTTCGATACATTTCTCCTTTGTTCTTCTTATTTAAGATACGAAAGTGGGTGAGTTTATCTCGTTTATTACTCCGAAGCAGATAACGAAAGCAGGCGAGATAGGGTCATCGACAATGCCTCACAAAGTGAACCCGATAGATTTCGAGAACAGTGAAGGGAATCTCGGGAAAGCAAATGCAGAGCTTTCTTATCTCAGCATGAAGCTTCCGATTTCACGCATGCAGGTCGAACCCCCTATGGTTAATTTTACGAATCTTCGCTAGATTTTTCGTACTGTAACTGCAAAAACCGATACAAATAAGTTGGATGTGAATGTAGAGAGACTTGACTGATTCAACCGTCCTGAGAAATATGGGCGGAGCTTTAGGCCACTCTCTTCTTGCTTACAAGAGCGCGATACAAGGAATTGCAAAGCTTCAGGTACATTCCAACGCGATTTCCGCATGAAATCAACCGTTTTTTAACTGTATGAATGCCCATTTGACGTTATGTACTTGACAGGTAAACGAAGCTCGGTTAGCAGAAGACTTGGACCATACTTGGGAAGTTCTTGCTGAAC
>NW_010962392.1:109866-142566 GCF_000463585.1 Tarenaya hassleriana | reverse complement strand
GCTGAACCGATACAAACTGTAAATTTCTCGACTTCCCTTTCCATCTCCTTTTAGAGCGTTACTCCTTCTACATTTTGCCTTGTGCTCGCAAGTAGGGTGGGCATGGGTCGGTATCCGGGATTTTCAAGGGTACCCGAATCCGAACTCGAATCTCAGGTCAAATGATGAGTTAAAAAAGAGTGTATATACAATGACATTTTCGTAAATACCCTTTAACCATAAGAGTAAAAGGGTAATTTTGTATTACTCGTACTTGAACTCATCTCTCCGAGGAATTCAGGTTTTTGGGTCCAACCCTAGTTGCAAGTTTCAATCTTTTTTTTCTTGGTTGGGGTTAACGGAAAAAAAAACGTGGACAGGTGATGAGGAGATATGGAGTACCGGAGCCGTACGAGAAGCTGAAGGAACTGACGAGGGGAAGAGCAGTGACAGAAGAGAGAATAAGAGAGTTCATAAAAGGGTTGGATTTGCCGGAAGAAGCCAAAGGCCAGCTTTTGAAGCTAACTCCTCACGCCTATGTGGGTGCTGCTTCTGCTCTAGCCATGGCCGTCGACCAAGCTCTCCACTTTGGCAACTAATAATGGCCATCACCAGTTCTTGCGGGAGAGCCGTTGAATTTTGATTCCCCCCCTCCCCCTTTTTTTTAACTGAAAGAATAATGAATTATGCATCTTAAGCCTCAGAGCAAAGTGAACCAGGCATTCTGGATTGTGCTTTCTTCTAAAGATGAGATATTTGAGTTTTAACAAAGGCTTTGAATTTACCTAATCCTTGATCACCAGAAAACTGAACATGCATGGAAAACGAGATAAAGTTACATAGAGAAAAAACGAAATGGGCATTAATGAAACGGGAGATGCCTACTGATCTCAGTTATAAGCCACGGGTACTTTTCTTTTATCAATCTGTCCAGAAGTAAAATAAGAACAAGCATTATGTTTTCTTGAATAAATAAACCAGAGGGAACCCTTTTTTATAATGACTAAAACAAAAGGGTTTCATTTTTTTTAGTAACTTCATTTGCGAGCGTCTGCCTTCTTTGCATCCCTTGCTGGAAGAAATCCAATGCATTGAAATTGCAGAGAATTAGTAATTGCACCTAAAAACGGAAAGAAGAGTTAAGAAGGGATTGGAGGGCGTCTAAAGATGCTGTACCAGCTTTCTCCTCTTCTCGCTTTTTAGCAGCTTCTTCTCTTTGTTGCCTTATTAGAGCCAAACGATCTGCAAACACGAGAGAAATCATCAATGGCTGGAAGGAATGGAAAAGAAAAAAGAAATAGTTTACCGACCCAAATCTTTTCTCGCTTGTTCGGTTTTGCCTTGCTCTTGCAGCCTCATGTACCGCTCATGGGCTCGCTGCTTCTCCAGTTCCTCTCTGTAAACAACGCAAAGATCGAAATGGATGGAACTGTGAGTGTTTATGACTGTTTCTTTCCCTTTACATCACGTTTTTCTTCCCATGTTCACAAAAGTAAGACAGACATATAGTAGAGTTCGGTAGACAAAAAACAGACCTTTCACGCCTTGAAAGTTCAGTGGTTTTACCGACCTGAGAATCGGGAGGAGAAGGATATGTCAGATACAAGATAACAGTAAGTACTAAGTATAAGCAGATCCGAAGAAATTGGCTGGAATAAAAAAACAAACTTACATCGAGGTCCCTGGCTTTTAAGGTCTTTGGTTTTGCTCGGTTAGGGTTTTCAACTTCAATCAGACTCTCATGCCCTTTCTTCTTCTTCTGGCATTGTATCAAGGTAAGATGTCATATCCAAGATCCAGTTTCTGTGCCCAAATAACTAGAAACTACAAAGGAAGAGAAGACACATGGTTTTTAACTAACTTCTCCATCGGAATCTTCCCCCGATTCCTCCTCTTCCACCTCCTCCTCCTTGTCTTCTTCTTGCTCACGTTCATACTCGGCTTCATCCTGAGAATGCCATCAAAGGCCATTGATCCGGCTATCAACCATACAATTCAAAGAACACACATAAACAGCACAGACGTAAAAGAACAAAGACCTGGGAGAATACCCGTTTGAATGATCGAGGACGTGCTGAAGATGTGCCAGCACCTGCATATTGATATCACAGAGATCAAAATATAATAATGAGTAGCTTCACAACAGAGAGAGAGGGACATTGCTGAACTCGAGAAAGGCAGCAGACACTAGACAGTGAAGTAATGAAGATAAAAAGAACAAAGACCAGAGGATAAAAGAAGCTCAAATGAAGATATTTTTCAAAGGGATGAACAAGAAGAGATCCCGGCAATACTTTACAAGCGCATCTTTCAATAGAACAGAGCTTGGTGAAAGCATAAAATTCAGTTAATCAAATACAGCTAAATCCATCAATACAGATAAACAGGCGGTAAAGATGATATGAAACTCCACAGATCAAAGCTCAAAGCTTTATGAAAGCATGACATCAAAATCCCACCAAATTGGACACGAAATCTCCGGCCTTAAGCTCATCCACGACAAACCCATATAGATAAACGCAGCAAACGAAAAAGACAGAGAAACCAGAACTTCCGATGAAATTCACTAAATCTAATTCCGATAAATCTACAGAACACAGAGAAATAGCAAACCTAAACCTCCTCTATGCTTTCTAAAGGGGTTCAAGAACATTCAACAGCCCTGTATTTGTAAAAGTGGAATGTTTTCTCAATAGTCCCCTATAAAACGATCCAAAAGCGAAAAATAATCTTACGCAAATCATCTGGATGAGAGAAGTGGCGTTGCCCAGTGGGCTTCCCCTTGAATTTGCCTCTCCCCATCGTTCAAAACCAAATGGTAACAAATCGAAGCAAAAGCCAAAAAAAAATTTAGGGCTTTTGATGATTGATCTCGAATCGATTCGAGATTTAAAAAGAAAAAAAAAAAGATGTGTCGTTTACGTGGCGGAGGTTCTCGTCCTCTTCCGACCAGGAGACGAAAACCCTAGCGCCCCTGTGGGATTTTTTTCAGATTCTTTGTTTGTGATTGGCAATACTACCGTGTGGGAAGTACACTGAAAGGTAGAACATAACTCTTTAGGATTTTGACACGTGGAAGTTAAATGCATGACGGCCGTCAGTTCGTTTTGCTTCAGTTTGATAGAACGACGTCGTACTTAGCCTGGAAGTTCCGCCCTTGACTGGAAATATCAAGATCGGATTGGAAATAGCAAAATCTCATGATTAAATAATTTCTTTGCCCCTTTCCAATTCCCCCTAATTTACCTCTTGGGTACAGTCTAGGGCTTCTGCAACGCTCCTCCAGGAGGCATCGATCTGCAAGTTACAGGTTTGCTCGATCCGGGATCTCATATTTCTGGTTAAAGTTTTAAATTTGGATCTTTGTCGAACTTTCTTTTTGTTTTGGCGAAAGCTGTGATTTTCGCTGTACGATTTGCCTGGTCGCGTTCTCTGCTTCTAATTTTATAAACTAGGGTTTGTTCTCGAATCCTGGGCAATTCGGAGATTAGCCGAAGATTTGGATTTTCGAGATTCAAGTACCAGTTAGCAATTGTGAAGATTGGTTGAAGTGTTTTTTATTTAGGTTGTGTTTGAGAATCGATGTTCTTTGTTGTACCTATAAATTGCGTGTGATGTCTTATCTTATCGAATCTCGCCTTGTCAATTTCTCAAATGGGTGTTGAAATTATCATCCAGTTCTTGTGCAGTATGAAGCATCTATGGTGTTGTGGTGGTGATTTCTCTCTTGATATATGAAATATTGATTATTTTTTTTTCGAATGAAAATAGGGGAAGAAGCTTAAACCATGGGAAAGAGGAAGTCAAGGGCAAAGCCTGCTCCTACAAAGCGGATGGACAAGCTTGATACAGTATTCAGCTGTCCCTTCTGCAACCATGGAACCAGTGTCGAATGCCGGATGTAATTCATCCAATCATTGAACTTTTTTTGTCTTTCGCATATTGGCATATGCTCGAATTTGATATTGGGATTGCATTGTGTTCAGTGATATGAAGAACTTGATCGGTGAAGCCTCTTGTAGAATCTGTCAAGAAAGCTTTAGCACTACTGTCACAGGTATTCTTGTTGGCAGTTGAAACTTCTTGATTAGCTTAATAGAGCCATGAAATTATATGCTTATAACTTGCCTGATTCATTTTTTCTTTTTTCTTTTCTCTAACAGCTCTGACCGAACCAATAGACATGTAAGTCCATCTACTATCATTCTCTGCCTAAATTTTTGTATCTGTTGATTTCGATTCATGGACTTGTATCCTTTTCAAACCGTTGCAGCTACAGCGAATGGATTGATGAATGTGAGAGGGTCAACACCATTGAAGACGAAGTCGAGCAAGAAGAGGAAGAAGAGGAGGAAGAAGATCACGTGCCTGTCAAGAGGAAGTACAACTATTGATCTCGTGTCTTTACCAATGTCTTCTTGTAAGTAAAACCTTAGATTCTCTTGGTGTTGCTTATGTGTTATAAAGGCGCATCTCTGCTACCTGATCTCTATCCTGATCTCTATCCATGTTAACAGTTAAAAACCACCACATTTGTCTTATGATGTTGCTTGTAAAACCAAAACCTGTGTTTAATGACTTAATCTTAAAAATGTCTCATCAGCTCATATCATTCCCTTTTTAGTTTCTGTTTTTGTTGAAATTTTCCGAAATATGTTAAGGTGAATCTTTCCGTACAGATAAAACAAAAAGACATTTAGGCCTTGTTTCCAGGTTCTTGTTCATTTTCCTTCGCACCCATCACCTTGAGTTGTTCCTGGTTGGCATCCATGGAATCCGATGCCTCGGCTCTGTATCTATAAAACCGAACCACGGCCAAGAACAGCACGAAGTTCACCAGATTCAGAACCACGAAGAACGTGTAATAATAATCGAGCCGGGATGCATTCAGATTGTTTAGAATCCAGCCTCTTCCACGTCTCTCCGTTATCTTCGATACTGTGGAGAGCAAGAAACTGCTCAGGAAGTTCCCGACAGCCAAAGTCGTGGTCGAATACGATGTCCCGAGACTCTTCATGCTCTCGGGCGCCTGGTCGTAGAAAAACTCGAGCTTTGCCACTTCAAGAAACGCGTCAGCCATACCCATCAACACAAACTGAGGGAGCAAGACGAAGATCGTCAAGGGCAGTGTTGACTTCGCCTGGTTAACGAGCCCGTGCTCTGCCGCGACCTTAAGCCTGTGCCGTTCGGTGAGACAAGCGACGGTCATGATGACAATGTGAAGGACGAGGCCGATGCCCATGCGTTGAAGGAGGGTGATGCCACGTGGATTTCCGGTGAGTTTTCTCATGATCTTGACGAAGAAACGGTCGTAGAGGACGATGGAGACGAGCATGGAGAAGGTGACAAAGGCGCCGAGACTGGCGGGAGGGATGCTGAAGCGAGGGGTGAGGCTCCGGTCGAGGGTGGTGCCTTGTTTCACGAAGAGGGTGTTGACTTGGGCGAGCATCACGCTCGGGACGAAAGTCACGAACAGGATGGGTAACATCCTCAGCATCTGTTTTGTCTCTTCCACTTCTGTCACTGTGCAGAGACTCCATTGGTGCGTTTGCTCTGTTTTCACCGAAGCTTTATCCAGGAATCTGCATCGAAATCGAATCTTTCATCAGAAACCCAATGGAACTAATCTGATATATATATATATATATATACATGTGTGTGTGTGTGTGTATCCGGACCTGAGAGAGGGAGTGGGTCGGATTATGAAGGCGTTTTTGGAGGCGTAATGTTCGAGGGGGAGTTCATGGAGGAGGGTTGTGTCGGAAGGTAAAGAAAGAGCGGATTTGCGAAGTGAAGCGACAAAGACACGTGCCATCTTCGTGAAAGGGCTGCCGGTTGGAACCTTATGCCTATAGAAAGGAGTTCCCAGCAAGAATATGGTAATGGAAATGGCAAGACCCATTGTCGGAAGACCATATCCCAATGCCCATCCCACGTTGTCCTGATTTTTCCAAAACCCATTTCATATAACAAACATATATCTCAAAATCAACGTTATATACATACATATATAGGTATACCTGGATGTAGACGAGGACAGTGTTGGCGAAGAGGGTGCCGAAGAAGATACTGAACATCCACCAGTTGAAGAAGGATAATTTGTGAGATTTTTCGACAGGGTGGAAGTCGTCGAACTGGTCGGCTCCGATGGTGGAAATGTTCGGTTTGGTGCCGCCTGTTCCGACGGCCAGTGTGTAGAGTGCGCCGAAGAAGACGGCCAGTTGCAACGTCGAAGCCTTCGGGCAGTCCTCAACGGTGCAAGCCGGTGGCTTCAGGCTCGGGAGTGATACTGATAACGTCAGCAGTAACATCCCCTGCATGAAAACGACGTCGTAACCCGATGCAGTTTCGACGGAATAAAAAATAATACTAAAATTTCTTATTAAATTTGATTTATTTTTCTATTGGTAAGGTCCACACGGCACTTGTTTGGTTGCGGGGATAACCCTAGACTACGCATGGTTCCTCAGAGTACGTCCAAGAAACCGCCGATATTCGATGAGCGGATAAAGACTAAACGACATTGGAAGACCAAACAACATGCAAGTTGGCACGTTTTGGTCTTCCTAACAATTAATTTTATTTTATTTTATCGATTTATTTGTTGGAATACTTTTTACGAAATTCATAAAATGACATGTGCTGACCAGGAGAAGATTCCACATTTATGAAATTAATATTATAATAATAATAATCATGTATCGGTGTATATTGTTTTTATCTAGAAATACAAAAACTTCAAAGTTGGGAATAATACGACCCACAACAACATCGTGATAACGAAATTTAGGTTGGACATTCATGTAGGCATGTATTTATATTGCGTGTGTGTGTACATATACACACATATATGTATGTATCGTGTGATTATATAATATATTATGACAATAATTTATATATGTCGATATGCGTGGAGGAAATGACATATGCATACCTGATACTATGATATACATAAGAACAACATGCTAACGTTTGACCTTTTTTCTTTTCTTTTTTTTTTCTGATGGGATCTTTAGGGTTGACATATTGACCCCAAAGTCGGATTTATTGGACCGCCTCTTATCTTTATCCTGTTTCGGAGATTTTTCTTCAGCTTCCACATATATATACACACCCACATATATACAAGTGAACTATAATTGCAGTGAATTTGGAGATAGATGGGTATTATGTATAATGGAATATTAGCAGTGAATTTGAACTATCAATTTTAATGGAATATTATGTATAAAGACATTAATATATATAGATATATAGTACGGAGATAGATGAGTGGTACGTACGTACCGAGAAATAGATAGCGCAAGAGATGACGAAGGTGAGGTAGCGTCCGAGGTGGGCGTCTGCCACGTAAGCACCCAAGATGGGAGTGAGCCAACTCGTTCCGACCCAGTTCGTCACGTTGTTCGCCGACTTCACCGTCCCCTGGTGCAGCTTCGTCGTCATGAATATCACCAGATTGCTCGATATCCCATAATACGCCATTCTCTCAAATATCTCATACACTGTATATTATATATATATATATATATATGCATCAGACAAAAAAAAAACACTGAAAATATTACGATTCTTGAATGAAAAATTATGAATCTTGACGTATAAATTTCCAATTTTAGTGGGATATGTCGCCATTAAAAAATAGAAAAAAAAAACTTTTTTTTTCCGCATCGAAGGAACATTTTGAGTTATCAAACTGCATACGAGCTTGAAGAAGGAAACAACTGTTTCAAGAGTGTAAGAAGAGATGACTATATATAAACTATATATATGGGATTGTCTCACCATATTTATGATTAAGCAGGTCTGTATTATCATCGATTAATTACGATTACTACTCAATAAGATTAATGGATTATATAACGTAATATATTAAAGGGCTTTATACGTACCGACAACAAAAGAGCAAGCTTTCCAGCCGCCTCTCTGGGATCTTCGGACACGATTTCCGTTAAGATCCACTGTTCCATCTCTCGTGTAATCGTCCACTGCTGCTTCTTCAACTGTCATGGCCTTTTTTCTTCCTTTTTTTTTTCTTGGTCTACTCTTTTTGGGAGCTGAGTCGTGGGGTTTCTTCTCGGCAATTATATATACACACACACACACACACACACACATATTTCAGCACTCTTGCGTCTTCGAAAATATATAATAGGAGATATTAATTACTTATTGATGTATTTCCTTTCTTGGTTTATATATATATTATTTATATTAGTCAAATAAGGGTTTTCTATTATTATATACTTTCATCTCTTACCTATATATATATATATATATATATATATATATATGTGGCCAAATAAGAGTGGGAAATCGTAGCTTTTGAGTGGAACACCGAATTTCTAAAAACGCAAGATTTTTCTTTCGTGAAAAAAAAAAACTTTTCTGCTTTGCAATTCTTGGTGAATATCCCGATTACTAAGAAAAACTACTTTTAAATCTTCACTTGTAAACTCTATTTTTTGTAGGTTAAGTAAATATAAGTAAATCTATTTTAACGCTAGAATGATTTTGACAACTTAACAAACCTTTCTTGGTGTTATTTTAATTAAACCTCCTTCGTAGTACGTGAAAACTAATCGGGAACCTCGATTAGAGTAGAGTGATTAATTGCTTAATCAATTCGCTAAACACAAGTGGGATTTAATTTTGTTGTTTGTAATGGTTTAGGATGCTTTTCGACCACCGTACAAATTCATGAAATAAAGGCCACTGGGTTTTGTTAATCAAAATTTTATAATGATTTTTTTTTTCTGTGAGACAGATATTTCTACGGACAGCCTGGGTTTCTCCGAATCTTTTGACTTGGAGGTGGAAAATAATTTTGCACGTTTATATTCATTATATATTGTTTTCAACCTGCGATATTGGGAAAAAAAAAATAATTTGCTACGAGACAAATAAAAAAAAATTCCGGTGCTGCTTTTTAATATTCAACCCGCAATAATATTTAGTTTATTTTATTTTATGTATAGATTGAATCGAGACCGCCCTCATTTCGCGTAATGCATGGTTCTGTTTTCCCTCTTTCTATCATATGTTATAGTTAACAACCATTTAAATAAATATCGTATATTTGTTAATATTGCATCTGGAAGAGATGCCGCCATATTCATGTGTTATTGATTTCTTGATAGCCAGGTTGGTCGGTATGTGTTAAATCGTGTCCATTGTTTTCGCTATATATTGTATCCAGCCGATACAATTAAATCCCGTGAATATATTTATATAGTCGTGTTCAGACATTTTTGGTGAAAGTGAGACACTGTGTTTTGTAATTTATAGGAAAAATACACGACAGCTTTTAAATAAATAAAAAAATGTATACAAATTATACATACTGTATGACATTGGACCGAGTAATTTATGTCACAAGGCCACGGCAGATACTGGCCTGTTTACATATTTTGATAAGTGGGCTGTCCATTTATTTCATTTAATAGGCTTCCAGGCCCATTTGTTACCGATCATTTCTTAAATTTCATGTATATAATATTGGGACCAAATGCCAGATTTCTTGTAATGAAATACCATAAAATACATTATTTAGACCCGCATTTTGTGTGCATAATATTTTTATTTAAATCGAGATTTTTTTATTAGTATTAATATATTTATTTAAAATCACGAGTTGTCTCATTCAACTTACAAACTAGATTAGCCGAATTAAGACTAAATATGTTGTAACTCATTTAAAAACGAGTCGAACCAAATCAAAATATTTTTTTTTTGAGATCTTAATAATCTAGACCGGACCGAACCAAACCGAATCGGTTTGTTCTACACCCAACCCAAAAATAACTCATGGAAATCAATCATAATTCGAATGATCCGGTGATCTATCGGAATTTGGGCCCATCAGCTATGGAACTTTTAATAGCAGGCCTTAATGGGCCTAAGCTTAAGATCCAAGGCCCAAATGTCCCGAAAAAGGCCAGAAGGCATGAGACCAGTGGAATGACAAAACTACCCCTGGTACCGCCGATGAAGCGCCCTCATACATAATATTGTACAGAACGGTTATTTTATAATTGTGTTCGCAGGTGTACCTCGCGTCCGAAGCCTCTTTGACGCGAATCTCTCACATCGCTCTTCTCTCTTTTTCTTTCCTCGGAAGTTTTTCGAGATGATGAGGATTTTTGGCCGAGGAGGGAAGGATTCTCCCTCCGGTTCGGCCTCTCCGTCGGCGGTATCATATTCTTCGTCGTCTTCTGCCCCGGCGGTGCCGTCTTCTGCGGTGACGGGGCCGGCGAGGCCGATCCGGCTCGTTTACTGTGATGAGAAGGGGAAGTTTCGGATGGATCCTGAGGCCGTTGCTACACTGCAACTCGTCAAGGAGCCAATTGGTGTTGTTTCTGTTTGTGGTCGAGCTCGACAGGGCAAGAGCTTCATCTTGAATCAGGTAGGGTTTTCGGATTCATTGAACGCGGTTTGGCAGTTTGACACTGAGTTTGGAGGACTGTTCGGCTTGTTTGCTTGGTTTGTTTTACCGAGTTTTGAGTCTAGTGTTTGTGATTTAGGATATGGGGTTTTTGTCAAATTAGGTTTTCTGCTTTACATTTCTGAGTTGGATTATTAGGCTTTGAATGATAAATTTCGGGAATTTTCAGATTGCAGTGATACAGAGCTACTGTTTTCCTTGCGAGCAAATAGGCATTGGTGTCAAGGATCCGTCTCCTAGACTCCTAGTTCTCCACGTCTTTTATGGTTCTTTTTAGCTGTAAAGAGTACTCTCTTAAGTCTTAACGTTTAGCATTTGTTGATGTTATCACTGCCTCACTGGAAAAACTACATTGGCTTTGGTTTGTCTGCGAAATGTACTGTCTTTATCCCACAACATTAGTGTATATGTTCTCCTTTTGAGCCTCATGATGGCTCTCTTTGCTGTTACATTTTTAAGTTATATTTTCTTTCCTGCTAAAACTTTACATCCACGCCTTCATTTTTAGCATGCATTTGGTTCTAAGTGAGCCATTCAATTGTTTGCTTTTCGTAGCTTCTTGGACGCAGCAGTGGATTTCAAGTAGCATCAACACACAAGCCTTGTACAAAGGGGCTTTGGCTGTGGAGTACTCCCCTGAGGAGAACAGCTCTTGATGGAACTGAGTACAATCTTTTGTTGTTAGATAGTGAAGGGATAGATGCATATGACCAGACGGTAAGTAAGGAGTTAAAATTCCAAGCTTGTTTGTGTTTCATGCTGGCATTTTTGTGGAAACTTTTGTTCCTCAGTTTTGGCTTGTCAAAGACTTATCATCTATTGCTTCTTTTATAGTTTCTTTCTGGCATAACGCAGCTCTCTCTTTGGCCTCAAATTTTATATACTGATTGTCTTTCTTTATCTTGTCGCAGGGTACATATAGCACCCAGATATTTTCGTTAGCAGTTCTTTTGTCTAGCATGTTCATATACAATCAGGTTGATACATCTTCCAACTTGAATTTGATTTTAGGATAAAATAAGCCCGTCCTGGGCAGTTTGCTTTTCTTCTTTATAATATTGTTTCCTGGTGCATCTCTTTTGATTTTATGTTAGATGGGAGGTATTGATGAAGCTGCACTCGATCGTCTCTCTCTTGTCACTGAAATGACAAAGCATATCCGTGTAAAAGCATCTGGAGGCAAGAGTTCTGCCTCCGAGCTTGGACAGTTCTCCCCCATCTTTGTCTGGCTCTTGAGGGTAATCTGTTTTGAATTGTTTGAACCTTGATTATGGAGATCAATAGTATATGTTTTGTTTGCAATGGAGTTTATTAACTGTAAGATATTTACTTGTAGGACTTTTATTTGGATCTAGTGGAGGATAACCATAAGATAACACCCCGTGATTATTTGGAACTTGCATTACGGCCTGTTCAAGGTAGGGGGAAGGACATTGCTGCTAAAAATGAGGTAATACTTGCATTTGCTCTTAGTTTTTCTAGTACGCTTAGTTGGTCTCCCATTTTGTGGTTTGATCCTCAATATTGCACTTGTGATTGACTATTGGTGAGCTGCCATAATATATTTTTAAAAGGTTGCTTGGACAGTTGGTTGTGTCATTATAATGAAATTCTTCTTTCTGGAATTCTTATTAGTCAATGTAAATGCAAATAAATGGTCTTTGCAGATCCGTGACTCCATTCGGGCGCTATTTCCAGATCGAGAGTGTTTCACTCTTGTGAGACCTTTGAGTAACGAACGGGAGCTCCAGAGACTTGATCAAATTTCGGTTAGTTTCCTTTTATGCATGTCCTGGCTGGTTTAATTTTCTGCTGTGACTGTTTTGGTCTTTATTTAACAGTTTGTTGTATACACTGAAATCCTTGCACTTCTCTAATCAGCTGGACAAATTGAGACCTGAATTCAGAGCTGGCTTGGATGCATTGACGAAGTTTGTTTTTGAGAGGACAAGACCCAAGCAGGTTGGGCCAACTGTGATGACAGGTCCTATTCTTGTTGGTGTTACTCAGTCGTATCTGGATGCTTTGAATAACGGGGCAGTGCCCACCATAACCTCCTCCTGGCAGGTTTGATCCCTCTTACCCTTGGAAATGTTTCTTTGTGGAAGAATTTCAGTCTAAAGCCAATACTAGCATAAGCATTTATTTTCTTGAATGGTATACAGAGATTCGAAGCTAGAAAAGGATAGTCGTGGATGCAGTCCGATTAGCTTCATGTGGAAACGACAATACGAACATGGTTTTCTGATAAATATAGAATGCTAAATTAATGGTTAAATGTGGTTGATTAAAAAAGTTTCGCTTTCTCGAGATTCTTTCATAGAGTTAGGGCGTTCATACTCTTTTGCACTTTAAACTTTATTGAGGTTCAGTTGGGATGTACCTAGTGATGCATTGTGAAGGTAGTCTGTTGCACATTCTTTCATACAATCACTGCTCTTACCTTGCTTTGTAGAGTGTTGAAGAGGCTGAGTGTCGAAGAGCTTATGATTCTGGTGCAGAAGCTTATATGTCTGCTTTTGACCATTCAAAGCCTCCTGAGGAAGTGAGTACTTTTTTTGTTTTTCTTATTAGTCTTAATTGCCGTATCATTTTCAAATGTTACTTACTTGTAGGGTATGCTGAGGGAAGCACATGAAGAAGCAATTCAAAAAGCCTTGGCTGTGTTTAATGCTGGTGCTGTAGGGGCTGGTTCAGCACGGAAAAAATATGAGGATCTCCTCCACAAGTTTTTCAAAAAGGCCTTTGAAGTAATGGGTTTGAAAACATATCGTTCAGCAAGAATTGGTTTTTCGTCTTATGAAGATAGTTTTGCTTTCTCGATCTTCGTATGTGTTGCTCTCTCTCATTGTGATTTGTTGATACCGACCATCTATTGCTGATCCAGGATTATAAAAGAAATGCTTTCATGGAGGCAGATTTGCGATGTAGAAGTACTATCCAGAGCATGGAAAAGCGGCTGAGAGCTGCTTGCCATGCCTCTGATGCCAGTATAGATAATGTTGTTAAGGTAAGCTATCAATTATTAAACTTCTGGTTGTTTTTTTGGTCTCCAAATGAACCACCATATGTTATCAGTTCATACATATGTTATCAGTGCATGTATGTGTATTCTAAAATTTGAATGGGTAAATTCAGCCATTAGGGGAACGTGTTATTCATTTCAATATACTGTGTGGCAGGTATTAGAAGCTCTTTTCTCAGAGTATGATGCATCCTGTCATGGCCCAGGAAAATGGCAGAAACTTGCTGTTTTCTTGCAACAAAGGTTTTTCTACCATTTATACCCCACTGATTTTCGTTTACATTTAGGTGTGTTAGTTGATGTATTTCAAGTCTTTTTTTCTGACTTGTTTGATCCTGTTTAAACATGCAGCTTGGAAGGCCCAATATATGATCTCACCAAAAGGCTTATAGATAACATTGCTTCAGAGAAGAGTTCCCTTGTGTTGAAATGCCGTTCTATTGAAGATAAGATGAAGCTACTTAGCAAGCAATTGGAGGATAGCGAGAAATACAAATCAGAGTACCAGAAGCGTTATGATGATGCCATCAATGATAAGAGGAAGCTGGCAGATGAATATACAAACCGCATAACTAATCTGCAGGGTGATAACAGTTCACTGAAGGAGCGATGTTCTGCTCTGTTGAAAACCCTGGATTCTGCCAAACAAGACATTACAGAGTGGAAAAGAAAATATGACCAGATTGTTTTGAAGCAGAAAGCGGTTGAAGATCAGGTTAATTCAGAAATTGAAGTTCTCAGGTCACGCAGTACATCAGCTGAAGCTAGGCTTGCTGCAGCTAGGGAACAGGCAAAGTCCGCTCAAGAGGAGACAGCTGAATGGAAAAGGAAGTACGAGTTTGCTGTTAGAGAGGCGAAATCTGCTCTGGAGAAAGCTGCCTCAGTGCAAGAGCGTTCAAGCAAGGAAACACAATTGAGGGAAGATTCTCTTAGGGAGGAATTTAATTGCACATTGGTTGAAAAGGTTACCTCTCTCTCTCTCTCTCTCTCTCTCTCTCTCTCTGTGTCCTTTTTTTAACTGTTGTTGTGGACAAGTCTCTGTTAGGTTTCTATCTGGGACTGTTGATCAATTTACTGTTATTGAAATGCAGGAAGAGGAAATAAGGGAGAAGGCAACAAAACTTGAGCAAGCTGAGCAGACCTTGACCACTCTAAGACTAGAATTGAAGGTGCAATTCTTGGAATACAACATTTCTATTTATTTTACTCTTCCTGATTATCCCGCGCCCGTATAATTGTTCCCTTGTGTATGCATCTGCCTATTCCATTATTCTCCCAAATCTTTTTTTGCATATGTAAAAAAAGATTTCTTTTTAAGCAAACTGTGCATATTTCTAATTTTGAATGGTGCACAAATATATCAATGTACAGCATACATGTGCATGTATATGTGACCGTGTGTTGTGTTTAAGGCCGTTGGATCAGTTGAGCATTTTTTGAACGTGTGTCTTAGGTTTATGTGATTTTATCCTTTTGCAGGCAGCGGAGTCAAAGCTCAAAAGCTTTGATGTAGAGACATCATCATTGAAGCTAGAAATTAGGGAGTTGGTTGATAAGTTAGAAAGTGCAAACACCAAGGCTCTATCATACGAGCAAGAGGCTAAAATATTAGAACAGGAGAAAATCCATCTGGAGGAAAAGTACCGGTCTGAGTTCCAAAGATTCGATGAAGTCCAAGAGAGATGTGTGAGTGACACTATTTTCGTCTTTTCACTTAATTACGTTATCATTCACTGTGTTATATCGACGTGTTAGACACATTCAACATATATATATAAAATTGCATTTGATAGCTTAGATTAGAACGGAGCTCGGGCTGAAGCTGCCACTGCCCAGAAGGAGAAGAACGAGATTCAGAAACTGGCAATCGAAAGACTAGCCAAGATCGAACGAGCTGAGAGGCAAATGGAGAATCTAAAGAGACAGAAAACTGATCTGGAGGACGAGTTGGACAGACTACGTGTATCCGAGATGGACGCTGTCTCGAAAGTAGCTGTTCTTGAGGCGAGAGTTGAGGAACGAGAGAAAGAAATCGAGTCATTGTTGAAGACGAGTAATGAGCAGAGGGCTCACAATGTGAAGTCACTGGAGAAGCTATTGGACGAAGAAAGGAAGGCACATATAGCTGCGAATAGAAGAGCCGAAGGTCTTTCACTCGAGCTGCAAGCTGCACAGGCGAACCTTGATCAGCTTCAACAAGAACTTGCACAAGCGAGGTTGAAAGAATCGGCATTAGACAACAAAATCAGGGCGTCGGCTTCAACACGTGGCAAGCGGACAAGAACAGAGGAATATGATGACGTTGAGATGGTTGGTGTCGGATCAGAAATGGAAAGTAGCGAAAGAATCATTAGGTCAATTAAAAAAACCCGAACGATCATCAATACCACGACCCAGACAGGGGAGGATGGTGAAGAGGACAACCAAAGCCAGCAGCAAAACAATGGTGAAGAGGAGGATTACAAGAAGTTCACAGTGCAGAAACTGAAACAGGAACTGACAAAGCACGATTTCGGGCATTTGCTGCTGAACAGAGGTGAACTAAGCAAGAATTGTTTTTGATTTCTTCTGCAATTTCGGGCATTTGCGGCTGAACCGAGGTAACCTAAGCAAGAAAGAGATCCTCGCTTTGTACGAAAAGCACGTTCTTCGGAAATCTTGAGTTCCCGTACAGTAGTATATACGTAACATGTCCTTTGATATACGAGTTTCGGTCGGTAGAGATTTAGGAAATGGAATCTGATTTAGGAAGCCAAGCCCCCCAGGCTTGGGTATAATAGTGTACCGGGTTTCATGTGAGAGTGTCTCTTGTCTTTTCTTGGGTATTGTGATGATGTGGCTTTTAATGATCTGGTTGGTTTTTGATGTTTATGTTTTCTGAGTTCGGACCTTTGGTTTTTTGTTTTCGTTCTGAGTGTTTTGTCAAAGCTATTTGTTTGACAGTTCTAATTGGACAATGTAATATTATATTTGTTGACATTGATCTCTCTATTGGCCTTCTTATTTTTTTTTAAAACTATATTGTTCTTCTATAATAGACTCTATAACGTTTTCTTTCGATTTTCTCATTTTAAGTAGTTGGAACTTGGAAACATGTATCATGCAAGCTAAGAGATAATTTGCCGACGAGTCTATGACAAAATTAAATTCTCTCTTTTTAGGTTAAAAAAAAAGGGAAAAATTATTTATTTGTATGTACTTTCTTGTGATTGTGTCACGTCGGATAATTTCAAGGCCAATTATAGTTTTTTTCTATTCGAAAAAAATACGCAATAATAAAATGACTTGAAAATTTTACCGGATGGAGACGAGACGGTGAGATGGAAGCTCGATTGGTCAAGAATGCATTCTCGGCCTCAGGCCATCCGCTCCGAAGATAAGATGGGCCCCACAGTCATCCCCTCTCAGCCCATAATCTTATCTAAGCACATCGTAGAACGTAGCACGCTCTCCATCCAACGGCTCACGCTCTTCTACCACACTGGTCTGCGTCACATGGGATAGCTGCTCTTGTGGCTTTGGCCATAGCAGAAAGCATAATAACCGTCCGATCACGCAATAGCTACTCTTCAAATACGCGAAAACACCATATTTCGCTTCCCTCATCATCTCACTGTCAGATATTTTGTCGAATCACCATCACCGTCGTCGTCATGGAGTCACGCGTGCTCTCACGCGCCGCCGCAACCGTCGCCGGGTCTCCGTTCCTCAGACGGATCCATCGCCCTCACAACCACCACGTCCCCACCACAGTGACTTTCCCGGCGGCGGTCTGTGACGGCGGCAACGTGATCTCCGGCCGACAGCTCCGCCCGATCCTGCTTCTGGAGAGCTCCTCCGCGGCAGCGGTCTCAGACGGTGGGAGGAGAGAGATTCTCCGGCCGCCGCGAGCTGCCGCTTCGTCGTCCGCCGGGAGTGGGAATTCCGCCGGGTAAAGTCCGTCCGTCTCCTCCGTTATGACTCGGCGGAATGAGTTCGGGTGACTGACTCGTCCGAGTCGGTGTGTGTTTATTTGGCAGGGAAGCGAAGGTGGGGTTCTTCGACAAGTACCCGGCGCTCGTCACCGGCTTCTTCTTCTTCATGTGGTACGTGTAGCTCACGCGCTTCCACTCCTTGTTTACCGCCAAAACTCGGTAACTGAAGGATCGTGAGATTACGGTTTTACCCCTTTGAATTTGCAGGTACTTCTTGAACGTGATATTCAACATCCTCAACAAGAAGATTTACAATTATTTCCCTTACCCCTAGTGAGTGACACTATTTTCGTCTTTTCACTTAATTACGTTATCATTCACTGTGTTATATCGACGTGTTAGACACATTCAACATATATATATAAAATTGCATTTGATAGCTTAGATTAGATTTATCATAATAATTAATATATATATATATATATGACGGAACCATATTATTCTGTGATATGGACCAATGAGAATGAGAATTGAGGCCATCTATAAAGAGAAATATTCCCTTTTTGTTGTTTGCAGTTTCGTATCGCTTATTCACTTGTTCGTTGGAGTCGTCTATTGCTTAGTGAGCTGGGCTGTGGGCCTTCCTAAACGGGCCGTGAGTTCCTCTCTTCAAAGCCCATTTCCATTCCATTACTCTCTTCTCTTTTCCATTTTTACCATTATTATTTTTTTTAATTCCAGTTTCTAACACGACAAGGTTTTATAGCTTATATGACATACAATGCAACAATCATGTGATAACAATGTCCCTCCGGTTCTTGTTTTGCAAACATTACGAGTTATAACTTGTTGTAGATGTGGAATATCCTGTTTAGACTGAGAACTTCTTCTCTATAATATGAATATTCAATCTGCAATTTTCCTCCATTGGTGCCTGCTTGTTCTATTTGGGTTCAAATGGTATGAAACTGAGCTGTGATCAATTGTTCATCTTTCGAAGGTTCTTATATTGAGTTTATTACTCTTGTCTCTGCTCCCAGCCGATAGACGCGAACCTACTGAAGGTGTTGATACCAGTGGCGGTCTGTCACGCCATTGGCCATGTGACCAGTAACGTCTCCTTCGCTGCCGTTGCTGTTTCCTTCACTCACACCATCAAAGGTATGATCCATCTTTTTTTTTTTAACACAAATGGGTATTATTAAGTTCCATGAATCATATTTCTTCTTCTGATATCGGAGTTTTATCCTTCTGAAATGCAGCTCTCGAGCCGTTCTTCAATGCTTCTGCTTCGCAGTTCATACTCGGACAGCCTATCCCTATCACATTGTGGCTCTCTCTTGCTCCTGTCGTCCTCGGTACCTAACCTTTTCTTCCTTATTGTTCTCGTGTTTGACATGTTAGTTTCAATGGCCGGAAGATTTGAGCTTTTCTGTTGAACCTAACCCGAAATGCAGGAGTTTCCATGGCTTCCTTGACCGAGCTCTCATTCAACTGGACTGGTTTCATCAGTGCCATGATTTCCAACATCTCTTTCACATACAGAAGCATCTATTCCAAGAAAGCCATGGTGATTTCCATCTTTCCCATTTTAGAACTGTTTGTTGTTGTTCTATGTAAAACATGAAATGTTGGATGTCTTCTAATGCTCTTTTTTTTCATTCCATTTTTTTTGAGATAGACTGATATGGACAGCACGAACGTGTACGCTTACATCTCCATCATCGCGCTCTTTGTCTGCATTCCTCCCGCCGTCATCGTAAGTATACATAGGAATATAGTTTTTTCTGATTATAAGAAACAACAATATGATTTATATATATTTTGGCACTTGTTGTAGGTTGAAGGGCCTCAATTGCTGAAACACGGATTCAGCGAAGCAATTGCCAAAGTGGGTATGACCAAATTCATATCTGATCTCTTCTGGGTCGGAATGTTTTACCACCTCTACAACCAGGTAAGCCAATATGTGCCTTCCTCAAGAAAGTGTGGACTGAACTTTGTCAACTATTATGTAAAACTGAAATTCACATCTTGAAACTTTAATGCAGCTGGCTACCAACACCTTGGAGAGGGTTGCACCGCTGACTCATGCGGTTGGGAACGTTCTGAAACGTGTTTTCGTGATCGGTTTCTCAATCATAGTCTTCGGTATGCTATAATTCTCTCAGTCTCTTCAATCCTGTAATGTTGTTTTTGCCTCCGAAATTCTTACCGTTTTACAAAAGAAACGGCCTTTCGAACTTATATATATGTGTTGGTTGATTGTTTATGATGCAGGAAACAAGATTTCTACTCAAACTGGAATAGGGACATGCATAGCCATAGCTGGAGTTGCCATGTACTCTTTGATTAAGGCCAGGTTGGAAGAAGAGAAACGGGTCAGTTCTTCCGGCTTTGTATTACGTTACGAATCATGCAAACGCATATGAATTGATACCAATGTTGTCGAGTTATCTTTTTGGTTTCATCAGAAAGGAAAGGCTGCATAGAGAGCCAAAGCGAGAGGAGGAGGAGGAGGAGGAGGAGGAGCCATGATCTTTTGTTTGGGTATAAATAATAACGAAATGCAATGTTGGAAATTGTATTACCATTGTTTCTTTTTAATCTTATTTTTGCTTTTTGTTTTTTTTTTAAAGAACCGTTCAATTGCGTTGGCTATCTCTAATCTGCCGAAATCATAATAATGTATCTATTTGCCATTCTCTTTAAACAAGCCCTTTCACTTCTTCTAGCCCTATCGCATATTATATTATATATATATATATATATATATATTGTAAAAAGAGTGAGCCAAAATCCGTATGAAAGAATCATTTCAGCAGTTGTGTTGTTGGATTATATTCATTAGATCTAAAAAACAGCAGTTTCAAAACCTATGAGATCTAAAAACATTATAGAGATTGTCATAAACTTCCACTAGAACCCAACCAAAAAAAAAGAGAGTCAAGAACCTAAGACATTACGGTACAACATCAAGTAGAAGAACATAGAGAGAGCAAGGGGGAGAAAGATCACTATTCGCTTGGGCGCCCTGGCATCAAACCCGTCGCATCCCTCTTCGACAATAGTCTCCAGCTTAGGCAAGCTCGAGAAATTCTGCTGCTGCTTCTGTTGATAGACAATCACCGACGGTGCCACCTCCCCCCACGCTCTCACAAATCTCATTTCCTTCACCATTTTCTTTTTCAAAAAAAGTACGGTTTATGGGTCTGAAGGAAATGCAGATTTGTTTTTGTTGGGAATTAGGGTTCTTTTGTGGGGAGAGAGGAAGATGAATATATTTCGATGGATGGATGTAGCAAATGAAGAGAGTTTAAATAGAGATACTGAAAACATGTGAACATTTTTTTTGTTATAATGCTAACTTTAGAGGTGCTAAAGATAGATACAAAGACCCAAGTAAACCAATATCTTAATTTAGGGTTTTCAGGTCAATAATGGTCAAAACAGAACTTGCCTATATCTGTATTATCTTTAGAAGACGACAAAAACCCACATGTGGTTCTGCCTGTTCCATGCAGAAAACCAGTTGAAGAACTACTTCCCCTTTTAAATGACAGATGAACATCGGTACGGTCATAAAACAGAGAGGTATGGTTGTAAACCTCGGAACAGGAAAGGGAAAACGAAACAAAACTAGTTCAGTTTATCAGGGTCTGAGTTGCAGAGGACATACTGTGGGGTGGCCGTGTCTCAAACTCAAGCAATGTGCTGAGCCAAAGTAAGGATCTTGACGTGTTTTTTCTTGCGGAGCTCGTGAGGGACAGGACCGAACACTCGGGTACCGATTGGTTGGCCTTGCTTGTCGACGAGAACCACAGCATTGTCGTCAAACTTAACCTCACTCCCATCAACACGCCCTCTCTGCATGGCAGCTCGTACGACGACTCCATAAACGACTTTCCCTTTCTTCACTTTCCCGTTCGGCATTGCTTCTTTGACAGATGCAACGATTGTGTCGCCTAATCTCGCACCTTTCTTTCCCTTCAAGGATTGGATGCACATCACCTTCTTCGCTCCCGAGTTGTCCACAACTTTGAGTACTGTCCTCATTTGGATGAATGTTCTTTGCTGCTGTAATGAGGAAACAATTCAAAATATCGTTTGGGGTTTTTTCTTGAAATGGGAATATAACCGAAAGCTTATATCATGTTCAGCCTAAGGAACCATTTGATGGTAATTTATCTGGATGTCTGAAAGAAAAACCTAATTTTTTCCATTAACTATGGAATAAGCCCAATTTTCACATATTTAATATTTTAATTGACAGAGAAGGGGTCTGACCTGAGAGAGAATGCTGCCATTCATCACCCCACTCAAGGAGTTACTCAAGCCAGATAATGCATTGGTTAGACCTCCAAGCAATGATCGTCCAGCTAAATTCCATCAAAATACATGAACTTAATGATACTAACAACAACAAAAAACCGATAGATAGCAGAGTAACATTTTCAACAAATACAAGGTTTGATGGAGGTCAAACAGAAATCGATTTGATGTTCTCCAGGATCTGATTTTTTTTCCTAACGCCAAGCTAAGTTCAAGAACCAAAAACCCCCATGGCTTTAGACAATTTGAAACTAAATCTACGAGAAAAAACACAAAAAAAGGATTTGATCTCATTCTCAGACTTCAATTCTAAGCACATCGATTGCTGAAACTACAGGAAACCTAAAGATATCAGCAGATACAACAAGCCGAAACTATCCCAAGGACAACAATATCAATTAATAAAATAAACCCAGAATCCCTAGACCCAAAAACGATAAGGGCTCGAACAAGGCACGGATGGATACTGGTTAAAAGAAACCGCGAGAAAGATCCACAAGTACCTGGAGAGAATCTGGAAGAGAAAGCTGCCGCCATTTCTGCAATTTTATGGTGTCAATCTCAACACCCACAATCACAAACAAATCAATTGGAGACACAGAGAGAGAGAGAGAATATAGCTTAGGGAGATCAATCAGAAAATATATGACGGTGACGACTGCCGAGGTAAAATCTATAACAGAACGGGGTAAAATCTAAGTGCAAGTTTTTGGCTATTATGTGATCCGATGCAGTGTACAGTTATCCACAGATTAAAGCTGAACACATCTGAACCGAATCAAACGGATAGAAAGTCCCATCTGAATTAGCAAGCATATGAAATTGTAATGAATGTGATGCCAGAGTGAACAAGAACGCCTCCTCCGAATTCAGTACAAACGCTTTTAATTACTCAGAGGGTAACAAACAATTCCATGGCAGCGAAGCAGAACCCTGTGAAAGTCGCTTAATTCTAAAGGCTAGGAAGTAAACTCACTACATTGTCCCTTAAAGTACTGTCTCATATTATAGTAGAAATCAAACGAGCTAGAAATCGAAAACGAAATCGACAGAGAAAGATACGAACTCACGAATTCTCAGGAAGGCAACGCCGAATACGGTGACGACTGACAAGCTCGGAGATGATGACGGAAAGACGAAATCGGCGGTGGGCCGGTGACAGTACGAGATCGAGAGAGAAAGAGGAGAGTTTTCGAAAATGAAATAAGGGTTTCAATAAACCCTTGAAAAAAATAAAAAAGTAAATTTGTGACTCAGTTAGGGGTATAATAGTCAAAGCAGAAACCTTTTGGGCCTAAACTATGCAACCTTTCTCGGCCCATACATCATTTTATTCGTCCATATCTATATTTTTTTAATATTTAAAAAAAAATTGTATCCCTCCCGTTTCTGCCTAAATAAGTAATTAAACCATGCTTGAATTATTTATATCTAAGATCACTTGAATGGTTTTTCATATATTACTACCAGCTTATTTGGCTATCAATTTTTTTTTAAAAAAAAATCGGATGAGAATCCAAATAAAATATTATAAACTGCATTTGAAGTCATTAATTATATACAAGATGGCACATCAAATAATATTTTCCACTATTAATGGTAACAAAGAATTCCATGGCAATGAAGCAGAACCTCTTGAAGAAGACAGAAGAGAAGCATAATGCCATATGCCTGAAAGAAGAACACATCCAAAGCAGCAGGCAGCCATAGTTTGACAGAAAATCCGACCAAGAACAGGTTTTCCGGTCTATCCATTTCTCCACCAGCTCGAATCATAAAGGAAATCAACAAGACAGCGTGTGAAGGTTTCCAATCTGTATTATTGCTTTACGGATCAAAAGCATAACCGAATGCCGATTTTTTTTTAAAAAAAAATGATGGGCAATCATAAGATACAGGAGTTACCTCTGTTCTAGGCCTCTAGCTGATCCCTGTTCATACAAAGAAGTAGTCCTTGTCCATCACGCGCCGCGCCTAGTGCTTCGGGATGATTCCGCCCTCCGTTTCTACCCCAAGCTCGATGCGGAGAAGCTTTTCAACACATGGGTAGGAGGAGAGTGACGGCCCAATGCCTGGAGCGACCCGACCAGACGGAAGACGGAGGAGGACATGACGCAACCGACATGGACGGCGACGGAGGGAATGGAGCCGAGGGCCTTTTGACGAGGAGGAGTCGATCCATCTCTAGGGTTCGGGGTTGGGGGATGGATTCAAACTGGACAGAGAATCACAGCCATGGTTGGGGGAAATCTGGAGCCAGGGGGAGGTCTGTAGAGAGAGAGAGAAGGAATCTAGAGAGAGAGAGAGAGAGAAAAGAGAAGGTCGCCATGCGTGAACGCGAGGGAGAGGAAAATAAAGTGGCCAATCAAAACAAGGATTATTTCAACTTATGATACAAAAACTACATCAAAAGAAATTTGTATTTGGCAGCTTAACATAATGAAATAGTGGTTTCAATTACATAATCAACTCCTAAAAAATCGTCCAAATGGACCGACAAGACCTTAAAATAGAAATTTTCTCAATTATATAAACACTTGAAAAAACCAAGACCCCGTGGGAATCTGAGAGAGAGAGCACAAAAATCCCCCTTATGAACAAACCAAGTATGCTCTCCACAAGTTCATCAAAAGTTTATGAACAAGCAAGAAGATGACCAAAAGGGTCAAGGAGAATGATCAGAGTTGAAAGAACAGAAAAGGAAATGCTAATAAGGCATATCCTCTAGCAGAAGAATGAGATGATAAATAGCTACTCCCTTGGACGATTCTTAGATTTTAAGGCAGAAAACAAGAAAATTATGGCATCAGAAAATGATCAACACAGCCAGTAAACCAACACATAATAACTGAGTGGACTGAGGGACAAAAGCAGAGATCCTGTTCCACATTCAGAGAACAAGCAAAAGCTTGATGTTATGAGACAAGAAGTATATCTTTTGAATGGACAGCTCAGCTTGCCAGGAGAGAGAGGAAATGGTCCTAAAAGAGAGTGAGATGTCCTAGGACTGAGAACAAACTGACAGAACAGAGAGGGAAGTTTATATAACAGCTGCAAATCCTCCTACATGAGCTTGACGGGCATTGTTAAGGGGAAGAAAGCATGAGGGAAAAACCCAGTTGAAAGATCTCATCAAGATCTAGAGAGAAACACATTTTTCGGGGAAAGATTTCACAGGACTTGTTAAAAAGCCGGTAAACTTCAAGAACGACCCGCTCATACCCAGTATTCAGGTGGCCATAATAAAAGCTTGGACCAATCTCTCAGCAGTATGCTTTTGTTCGGGGGTGCCGGAAATAAGAGCAATGCGGTCACCATGTGAAGATTTGGAATCAGAAATTTCTATCATGGCTCCTGATATCTGAGAGACAACATAACATGTTAATGTCATTCGAGAGAGACCGAGAGTGGATGGATGTGAGGAAGAGGGGGCAAAGACATGGGAGTGAGTGTGATGATCAGACAACAATAAATCTGGTTTGGCTGGAGTTAAGGAATAAGATCAAAATTCAGAACAAACCGTTCTTATGTTGACCAAGTTGGCTCCTCGTTTACCCATTACTTTACCAACAGCATTAGCCGGGATTAGAATCTCCAAGGTAGGTTGAGATAACCTGCAGAAATCCGAGTTAACTGGCAGCGAAAAGACTTCAATAATATGCAAAATGAAAAAGAAGAAAACTTACCCTTCAAAAAACTTGGATGAGTAAGAAGGGATGGATCCAAAACCATTTTCTCCTGTCTGTTCATCACAAACCATTTTATGAGTATCGCATTGACAAGACAGAACAGTTAGAACAATAAACACCACAGTGAGAACTATTTCTTGAAAAACAAAGCACCCAAAAAAGAAAAAAGAAAAAAGAAAAAGAAACCTAAATTCCAAGGAAAAATCAATGACAGTGCTATAATTAACAACTACAGGTATGAACTGATTCAATGTCTACAAAAGAAGTGATGTTACCGGCAGACATCCATAACCATACAGACCACCTGAAGGAAGTACTCCAAAGCCACTTCCTGTTTCTGGTCTCCGATCAAAACCTAATGGAGCAACTTGTGGAGCAGAAGGCAAGAGAGATGGAACCGCAAGACCAGCAGTACTACCAGAGAAGAGATTATTATCAGACGCGGCAGAAGGTTTCCGAGCACTACCATCCCTATCTCTTAAAACATCATCTCGGAGTCTCAAAACAATCTGAATGAGTGCATCTCTCACAGGGCTGACCTCACCAGATACCTACGGGATTAGAAGAATAAAAAAAATGAAGATGGAGATTTAAGAACCAAACAAAACAAGAGAAAGAATTCACATTTTTCGACGAATAAGACCTCTACGAGCTCATCACGGGTGTCAGCGCACTTAGGCTTACTCCCTTTCGAGATATGGATATCAGCTCTGGTCGTTTTCCTGATCTCACTTATGATTGATCCACTTTTTCCTATAATGCATCCAATAACCTTGGATGGGACAAGGAGCCGCATTTTAACATTCTCTTCATCCTCATCATTAATTTTCTCTTGAAGAAGAAGAATAGATTCAACGGCCATAGATTTCAAATCATCAGGAGACTGCAGAAAACAAGAAAAGGGTATCAAACATCCAATTTAAACGCTGGTAGTGTACTCCATATGGAAAAGGATAACCGTATCAAGCAGTCTACACCAAAATATAGCATAGACAAAGTCTTCTTGACAGCTGAAAAATGGCTGAATTGAACCAAGAGGAGAATATTCATAAATCAATCAGAGTGTAACCAAACCTCTGTAGCCGTGATAGTGATCAGACACTCATCACGATCTGTCTTTGTGTCATTAACCTCAATATGAGCACCACTTGCTTGTCTTATACCCTTAATGGTAGATCCTCCCTTCCCAATAACACGGCCAATATTGGGAAAAGGGCACAAAACCTTTAAAATCAACTCTTCTGATCTAGCAGGCCCACCAAAGCCAGGTACCACAGGAAAACCAGAAGAAAAAACAGGAAGTTGATTCACAGAAGTTTCTGCGCAACCCTGAAGGTCAGAAACAGGTAGTGAACCGAGAAGAGCCGGAACACCGGCTCTATGTTGGAGGATAGGATCCTGGTTTTGGTATAAGCTAGTTTGAGGATAAATAGAAACATCTGATGGGATTATAATACTAGCTGGAACTTCTTGGACAATAGTATCCAGAGGAATCTGTTCTCGAGGACTAAATTTGTACATGATAGCCGAGATGGCAGAAAGTGCTTTCTTCACTGACTCTGGCTCACCAGATATCTGTGGACAGAAGAAGGGTCAAGACAGGTAAGATTCAGGAGAGAAAAAACAAAACTTTAAGAAAATTAAAATAAGATGAACAATACCCTTTCTGAGCTAAAATCATTATATCCTAACAGAATGCAATTTCAAATACTAACCAGAACAAAGTTGTCAAAATCCATAGCACAAGAGTGCATCGGTTCAGACGCATCCTTGGAGACAACCTTAACAGTTGCCCTAGTCTTACTCCTAATCCTCTTTATCGTGGATCCAGCCTTACCAATCACGTTGGAAGATTGGCTAGACGGAACGAGAATACGGCATTCTTTCTTGTCATCTCTCTCTATTCTAATATTCTCTGCAGCAGTAGCTAAAGAATTCACAATTGCCTCATGAACTTTCAAAAGAGCATCTTGAGCAGAACACAGAGGCTCATTGCAATGAAGCTCCCCCTCTATGTCAATCTCTTTCTTCTCCTTAACTGAGCAATATATAGCAATGACCCTTTCACTACAACCAGGAAAAGGGTCCAGCACTTTGATTCTCGCTCTCGTTTCTTGCCTAATTGCGTTTATGACTTTCCCGCTTTTTCCAATAACACTTCCAATGACGCCATCAGGGCATAGAATTCTGTAAGCCACAAGCTCATCATTACTAATCTTCTCATCTTTGTCGAATGAAACTCGCCTCTTCTGATACCTGTTGTCCTCATTGTTCTCTCTCTGAGAAAAGGCACGCTTCCCGCGCTTAACCATGGTCAAGGTAGAAAATTAGAACCTGAAAGAGAGTAATTGTTGAAGATTAAGCACCAGCCGACAGAATTGCAAACTCACACAGGAGATGAACAGTGGAAGATGCGAAAAACAGGTAAAGGGTATAGAATAAACCAATAAAATTAGGGGGGGGGGAACGAATACTTAGCAGCAACAAACCGAAGAGAAACGAAGCATAGAGTAATTGTGGAAGACAAGAACCCTAGAATCTCAAACATAAACGGACATCTGAAATTGGGTAGATTGGAAAGTCGAAATTCAAAAGGGGTTTTGTTCGAGCCAAATCCAATTTGGACAAAAGTATAGTCCAGACACAAAACAGACACGAAACCATATGTTTGCAAAACCCACAAGTAGAAAAACCGGGAAGAAAAAGATACGAGAATTGCATTTACAGAGAATCTTCGAGGTAAGAAGAACAATAACCAACCAAGAATATCAACGAGATACCGATCGGAGAAAGTCTCACGAGAAGAAGGGGTGTTCTTCTTCTTCTCCTTTTTTTTGGTTCTTGAAGAGGAGAGGAATGCTTCCGATAGACGAAGGAAGAAAGACGGAAATAGGGTTTAAAGAGAATCGGATTCTTTACTCGATTCAGTTAATTTAGGCTATTAATTCTTAAAAAGTCCCCAACTTTCATTTAATTCGTAATAAACCCCACTTTCTCAAAATCTACAATTAGTCCCCTTTCGTTGTATTAGCATAATTTTTATGATTTCCCTGAAAAATGTGTTACTAATTACCTGAAATTGGCAGAGAAAAAAAAAAGAGAGAGAGAATAAAAGCAATAGGGACAAGAAATAGGATTTTCAAGAAATAGGGTGTCAAGGCTACAATTTCCAATCTTATGAATAAATATTGCCACTTTAGCGGCTTTTCCCCAAAGAGGAAGCCTCTGAACGACACAGATGCTTCTCAGCCTTGGGATTCTTCTTCTTCTTCTTAGGTTGGTTCTTCTTTATTCTCGCTCTAATCGGAATCGAAGCTTGAAGACCCTAGTTTTTGGTATCTGGGTGAACCCTTTTTTCATGCTTTTGATTGCTCTAGGGCTTATGAATCTAATTCGTTTTAGATTCTCTTCTGGGCATTGTGAATCTAGGTTTTTCCCCCCTTGTTAGCGTCGCTTGATTCGAAGTTCTTAATCTAGGGATATTGTTTTCCCTGGAAGAAAAAAAAGTAAGCTTTTGCTCCACAAGAGTTTAAGGATTCTGAAATTAGCGATATTTGTTGTCGAATCCTCTGGTCTCAGGTTTAGGCTTGAATTAAGGAATCTCTGAACTGTAAATTTAAACATCAGAGTAGGTTAGCGTAGGGCACATAGCCGTTGACAATGATGAACCATCTTTGCATGATGGGGTCTACTGGTTTAATTTAACCCGGTTTAGGGTTTCTGCAAATGCCCTGATGCCTCAAAACTGGATTCTTGCAACTGATCCAATATCCCAAATTTAAAAAAGATTCAAACTTTGGTTATGCAATGTTTATCGATGAGAGATTCTCGGGTGGGACTGTTTACTTAGTTTAATCTCAGATGCAGTTCGCCATTTGATATCGTAACCTCGGATATAAGATCCCATACATCGCCGTTTGTGTTTGATGATTATGAAATGAATGAATCAGACTTCCATTTGGGGAACTCATGGGAAAGTAAGGTAGTTCCATACGTCTGATACATCTTGTTGCTGCAAAGCTCGTATCTTTTTGTGTCGAAGATTTCGTTATGCTGTTTCCGCTGAATCTTTCTCTACTTCTTATGCCATTTATTCTTGGTCCACAATCATAATGATAAATGCCTTGTTTCCTTCTTAAAGGAAAAGCATCAGAATGGAACAAAACGCAGAGATAACCACTGCTGATGCATCGATGTCAGAAGGGTCGAGCTCTGGCCGGTTAGATCCGATAACCCGAGTGAGGAAACTCTTGTTCAGACAGATGCTTGTTGGAATCAAGGACGGAAGGTTCTTCTCGGGGAGTTTCCATTGTACAGATCAAGAGCAAGGGAGCATTATACGATCCAAGACGCATTGGAGTATCCAAACACGAGAAGATCTTCACCTTCGCCTATGGAACAGCGTTGCCTTGGTATGATCCTTATTCCTTCGTCTTGCAGGACCTCTTGCCATGTCGACTGTTCCATCGAGGAAACAACTCTCGTTGGTTCAGCTGAAATAGCGGAGAATGTGATTTTTTCCAGGTCCATGAACATGAATTTTCGACTTGCAACTGTTCTGTTAATTGCAGTACGATTCGTGTACGAATTTACATCACTACGGAATTTAATTTTTTTTGTTTGTGTTATGTCCGTATAGGGAAACACAGAAGCTAAGGACAGGCTTGTGTCCATTCATGTTTTTGCTTCTGTTCTCAAATCTGGACAAAATATCGGATCTAACCCTATATGGCGGCGGTGTTATTTTGTTATCTAATCACAAGCCATTGACTAATTAATCAAATACCCAAATCTACCGGAATTCGAATGTGGCTCGAGTTAGGGAATAGACCAAGAAAATTCACAACTGTATATGAAACTGGATTCGAAGACGACGACGATAACAAAATGAGCTGAATTCCCCATGCATTTGTTCTTACAACATAATTCTTTGCACATGTTTAAATGATATATATATATATAATAGATATTAACCAAAGCTGTCACCTTCGTAGCCAATTTGACTTCTTAAAATTATGAAGTTGCTCGACGTGTTGCATGGAACATGCAACGTATGTAAGAATGGCGTCTGGACACTCGTGATCGATGATGTACTTGAGCTTAGAATTTACAGCCCAGGAAAGATATCTATATATATATATATATATACTTAGATACATATATATGTATATAAGCTCATATACTGCATCCAATAAGTAAAAAAAACCCAAAATTGAACGTGCATGCAGACTGCAGTAATTGTGTCCGCATTTCAGACTGTATTCATAAATCACGTGGTTCGCACCTGACTCCCGTTATATCCATGCAGTGTCATTTTGTGCACTTTCCAATTTTTTTATTATTTGTATATACATTATAGCATTTCATATAAACTATACAAATTCTATTGGTACAATAAAAATTAGGAAGCCTAACTGTGAGTTATATAAAGATAATTTCAATCCATTGTAAAATCAAATAGAAATATGCCACGTGTACTATAATTGATGAGCTAGTTCCTTGGAATCCACGAAAGTGCCATGAAACCCGTACGGAACTCGAGATGGTAAATGAACGGTGGCTTCGAGCTGTAAATTAACGGCGTTAACTATCTGGAGCTCGGATTTCCACTCTTCTTCGTCGTGAACGTGACAGAATATATAACCGTCGTCTTCATTTTCACCGTCACCGCATCCTCTAGGCAGGAAAAATGGTTCACCGCCGTATTTTTTACCGCCGTAAATGTACTTTTGTATCTCTCCGGTGAAAAGATCCACCTTGGCTAGACCGGAGACCTTGGGCCACGGTTCAGCGATAGCCAAATAGGCGAACCGGGTTTTTCTACCTAACCGGTTTCGGTTCACCATACCGGCCTCAAGATTCACCTGATCAGCCTCCTTAACCAACGCGCGGCAGGTGATCACGCGCGTCCTCAAATTTATCCTCATCTCCGACAAAATGCTCCTCAGATTCTCGTCACTCTCGTTGAAGATCGAATCCGCCGGCGACATACACGATCCGATTACCACCACCTCCTCCGTCTCCGGCGATTCCCAAGCATTCCACAGGTGAAAACAGAAAGTTCCCGGCGACTCTACCCAGATTATTTCGGCGGAATCCGTCGCGCCCTTAGGCATTAGCCCGAATCTCGACGGCTTATTCCTGTCATAAACCACCGGAGATTTTCCGGCGATCATCTCTCCGAGCTTGAACACGACTTGATGGTCTGGTATCACCACGAAATTTTCCGTTATCGCGAAATCGTGGATCATGGTCGGAGACTCGAGCGGGATCTCCACGTCCGGTGATTTCTCGCCGTCCGGCGAGAATCTGAAGTATTTCAGGTAAGGTTTCTTCACGACGTCGTAGCTCAAGGCGTGGAGCTCCTTCGTATCAGGGTCGATTTTCGGGTGGGCGATCATGGCGGATTTTAACTGGCCGTTAAAATCGAAACGCCCCACCGTTTCGAGGTCTCCGGTTTGTGTAATTCTCAATTGGTAGGGTAAATCGTCCTCGGACATGGCTAGAAGCCGGTTATTGAAGTAAACCAAACCGGCGTTGGCCACTCCGACGCCGTTTTGATGGTTGATGAGACCAAATAACCCACGTGCGTAAAATAAACAGAGACGAGCGATCCCCGAGTGTCCGTGGAGCTCGCCGATGGCTTTCGGGAAAACCGCCCGGCCCAGCCGTTTCTCCTGAATCAGCCTCTCGGTTTCCGTGAACCGGCAGGCATAACTAGCCGAACCGTTGGTTATCTTAACGGCGTGAACCATTCCGTCGCCGTCGAACAGGTGGTGACCAGCGATGGGCTCGAACATGGGGTTTGCGCCGTTCCGGACGTAGACGCCGTCAATGCAGTCGGGAATTGTTCCTTCGACGGGGAGAGATCGCCGGAGGGGTTGCTCCGGCACCGGCGCATAGTTTCCGGCGATCTGGACTCGTGGATCGCTGGTTCGAGGGAGCGAATGCTCGCTTGAGATCAACGCGCGCTCCACGGTGTCGAGAACCGCCGCCGCCGCTCTCTGGAGGAGGTTCCACTGAGAAGGATTCTGCGGCGGCGCGACGGTGGTGGTTTTGGGTGTAATTATAGGGCGTTTTAGGGGTAGCTTAGGGATTTCGATCTGCACCGCGCACTTTATCGTCTGGTGCCTTCCGATGGGCCTAAAGCCCAATTCAGTTTGGGCTCTTGGCCTGAAAGAAGCATTGCTTGTCGAAATTGCCACCGGAGAAACCATATTGCTTTTCGTTTCAAATGTTTTCCACCTTTGTGAATGTCTCTTGTTTCCCGGAGAGAGAGAGAGAGAGAGAGAGAGAGAGAGAGAGAGAGAGAGAGAG
>NW_010962392.1:89921-109387 GCF_000463585.1 Tarenaya hassleriana | reverse complement strand
CGGAAGAGAGAGGGGTTGGGAAGTAAATGACATAAGAAAGCGGCAAAAACTGTAAATATATTAGATTTTTTGAAAATATAATATTAATGTTCATATGAAAAAAATAGTTATTGTTTCGTGTGGAATATCTGTTTTTTTAATAAAAATATAAATCTGATTATAATTTGTGACAAAAGTATATGAATATAGTCTAACTATTAACTTGTATACTAAAAACAGCAAAGATGAAGAAAAATTATATAGGATTCGTGTTATTAATTCACCCCAAAAAAAATACATAATTTGTATTAAATAAAGGTGAAATTCGCTTATATGCAGAAGGAAAAAAAAAAAGGCTACCCATTTTGTGTAATCATTGATAATATAACGTATTTACCTTTGAAAATTAGGAACAAATGTTCTGAAGTCCGAGAAAAACAAGTTTTGATTTTAAATTTAATACATGTTTTCAAAAGAGCAGAAAGAGAATTTCAACCATAGTGATTATATTATCACATTCACACGAATATACATAGTGTAGATATACCCACATATATATACACATAAATATACATATATACACTTTGGGAGCATATAACTTTCAGCGGGGAGATGAACGTTAATGATAAAGCAGATATTGGTCACATCATAATTTGGTTCAAGTAATATTATAGGGAATGAGACCTATTAAATCGTTTTTTCGTAATTTACATTCGATTTCTATCAAATATATCATATATTTGCATCCTTGAAATTTCAATTTCCATGGTTTATTGATATTATTTTATAAAATTGTCAAAATGAGTACAATTTTACATGTGAAAGAGATCTAACAAAATGAATCTCGAAAAGGAGAAAGTGGAGATTTTGGTTTAGGCAGTGTACACATTCAATGTAACCCAAGATGCTGAGTGAGAATGCCCCATCAGACCAAAAGTCCAAAGCTAATTAAATTTATATAATTTAACTAATTATAAAGACCAAAACGTAGCTTTATTTATTTGCCTCCGACAAGTCCTAGATTTTCTTTTAGATAAGATATATAAATTGGACAAATCTCTATTATTAGGAGGTTTCTCTTTTAAATAATATGGTAGTTATGCATGAAAATAAAAACGCATTGGCCCACTAATTATAGCCAAAAATAATAAAAACCTTCACATTACTACATTTTTGTTGAGCGTATTTGACTTATTTTGTTGTTACAATATCTCCTCACCATGGTAATTACTATAGTATTACCAATTGGTAATTCTTTCATATATTCGTGACTTTAATTAATAATTAGTATGTGGTAATTACTAAACTAAATAAATCATTGCAAACACATAAAATTATGGAATGTGATTTAATTAAGGAGAGAGAGAAAAAAACAACCTAATGGAGTCAAGGCGCAACATAATTACTAATCTTAGAAATTAATTACCCAAATCTTATAATTAACGAATAAAATGATGTGATATATATATATATATATGCCGATTTATCTAACCAAACAATCTAGTACCTAGTAGTTAAACATGATTAAAAAAAAGGGTTTCGATTGCTAGGGCCAAAACCACCTAAATAAAAATAGGGGTTAGGTAAGATATAAGGAAATCCAAGATAGGTGGATTGTGGTTTGACCCTCCTAACCCTAATTATACCAACATTTAATCAAAGACTCCTTTTACGTCAATGGCCAACTCACACTCACACTCCTAACCCGGGAAAAAAGAGTCCAAGCAATAGAATATGTACCAATGCATACACACACACGTGTGTGTATATATGTGGTATTAGTAAAACAAATGGGTCAATTTGAGTCATGTAGTTGTTATTATATATATATGGACATGAGTTCATGAATGCGCATGCATGCACGTCTATATGTATCCGAAACTAAGACTAGGTTGGCCTTATTAAAGATTCACTATTTAATAAGGAATATACATATATATATATATATATATATATATATGTGTGTGTCAGTGTGTGTGTAAATGCCATGTGTATGTATAACGTCCGGCCTGTTTATATGGATGTAATTCTTGCCTGCATGTAGGATACGTAGAAAATGGTTTTGACTTTTACTATGTATTTACATAAATGACGGTCCAAATTTTCTATAGTTTGTAAGTTGTGGCAATCATCTACCTAAATTCTTGATTTTGGTCATTTCATTTCATTGCTCTCCGATTTTTCTATACCCCCCCAAAAAAAAAAAAAAAAAAAAAAAGAGACGGGGGAGAAGAAAGAGTGCATTCCCCCTCTCCAAGTATGTTAACCTATTTATCAAAGAAAAGAAAGTGAAAAAAGGTATTTGAAATTGATGGCCTAAAATCACATCAAGCAATATCGCCGACCAAAACAAAAAGAAAACTCTCCTGACTTCCTCTAGTTCCAACTGCCTGCTATATATATATATGTGTGTGTGTGTGTGTGTGTATGTATATATTAATTAATTAGAGTTATTCTAAATTGATTATGTCATGTTATTAATGTGGAATATTGATGGCATCTCTTAAATATATATACGTTGGTGTTTGTGTGTTATTTGGATAACAAATATTCTCCTGATTTAATACGATCATGTGGACGTCCCATTATTTCATTCCATGGACAGATACCTAATCCTGAGGAGAAAAAAACAATTAATTCGATAAATCATGGAGTTCTTGGATGTGATGATTTTTAAATGACAAAAAAATATTTCCGTTGAAAATTATTTGTTCGAAGTGAATTCATATAAATAAAATAAAATTCGAAATTCCAGAGGCAAATTAATAGAACCAAGAGAAATCTTTTGTTTCTTAATTATTATGTGGTGGAAAATATATTTTTTTTTACGATGGAAACCTCTATCCTACAATCCTTCGAGTCGGACACTGGACACCGTAACGCCTCTCAGCCCATGGGTCTGACGAGAACGGCATCAGGACAGTATCGCGGACCTGAGAAAACCCACCACCCTACACAGTAGCCGACAAACTATGGAGAATAGATAAACCAACTTCGTAAAGCTAACCGGTTCAAAGGGAATTTCCATATCTGAGGTAGAGTGGTGGAAAATATTTATCCACTACTTCGCTATTTTTTTTTACTTGCAAAGCTATTGCGATATATATATATATGAATATTAAACTTAACATATTTAATGTTTTTTAACATATTTTATTTTGTTCCCCGCGAACATGGTATCGGATAATTTTGATACATGCAGCCCATCTAATGGGACCTATGTAAAATAGCGTGCCTAGAATATGCGTGTATTGTCGGAAAGTCATTGCAGGGGAATATCGATGGATTGGAGGGGGAATCTACCTTTGCACATCAAAAGTCATCTGCATCGGGACCAAACGTGATGTTTGAAACATGAAGAAGGCGCACACATACACACACACACACACACATATATATATATATATATGTGTATATATATGTGTGTGTGTGTGTGTGTGTGAAAACTTGAAACTAACGAATCAAGCATTCTACAAAAACGCCACAACGTTCGGTAATAGACCACTCTCCCATTGACTCAAACCAAAGGCGCAATGATGCAATGTGACGATGCCTTCACGCAAGTAAAAACGTAGATACTTGGGGAGAGTCAACCTGCCCAAAGGATGTATACACACACACACACAATACATGTGTATATATATATATATTCATAAAGTCGGTTCTAGTCACTGTTAAACTATTGAATCCAACGTGTCAGATGCGATCTACTAAGCTACGTAAAATAAATAAAAAAAAGCTTTATTTGATTTCATCGTCTTAACAATTTTTTTACGACATTACCACATATATCAACAACACATTTCGGGGCCTACTTTCTCAATCGAATTTCCCCATAATTTGTCCACAAGAAGAACATTTTTCCGGAAAGGCCCTAAGCACTCTCAATGTGAAGACATAAATCTCCCTGCAAGAGAACTAAAACGCGCCCAAAAACAAAAAACAAGAGAGAAATGGAGGATTCTATGAAATGGAGATTCATATGACAACAGAAACAGAGAAGAAGGATTTTTTTTAAATTAAAAAAGAAAAAGAAAAAGATAATCAAGTTGAGAGCTGTACATTAAATCAAGGCGAAAGGATCTGAATTTCCAACTCTTTTTCTTCCCCCTTTTTTTTTCGTTTTCTTGCATGATTGGAGAAGAAGGGTTCTCCATTGTCGTCAGTTCAATATACAGACAGAGACAGAGACAAGGGTAAATGTCGAGAGGAGTGTGAATGTTTTTACCGGGTAGGGGGAGATATCTCTAGGCGAGATAGTTGTATATCTGAGGGTTGTTCTTGTCTCTCTCCAGGTAATCCCGTTCGATGAGGCTCTCTATCCTCTTCTTCAGATCAGCCGGCTTTATCGGAAACTTGAGCTGCAACATTCACATTCAAACAAAATTCACTCCCTCGGATTTCTCTTCAATGGTTTTCTTTTCTTTTTTCTTTTTGCTTTCTCTTTCAAGGGTATAGATTCGAGCAGACATGGAAATTTACCTGTTGGAAGAGCTCGGTGATTAGAAGAGTATGGCTCAAGACCTTCCTCGTCTTCATTATCCGGACAATGGCCGCATCAATCTGTAGTAGGATCATGACAGAACAGAACCCGTTTCGTTTCACCAAAATCCTTTCTTGCTCAATGAAACCAGCCGGAAAACGTTCTACAAAAGCATCTCATCGTTTTTTTTTACTGGAAACGAAATGTGCAGAAGAAATTTCACCTGGTATTGCCGGAACTGTCGACCTCTTTCCGTGGTACTCGTGTTCTCCTCTACAGTTTCTTTCATCTGGATTGCATTCACCTGCACACCCAAAAAAATACGATTTTGATAAATTAACATAGACAAGATTGCTTGCAAAAGGGAAATCTATGCTTGGTAAAGATGAATGACAAAAGGGTAACACAAGATTCGAGAAAATTTCAAGTGAGGTAGCAAAAAATATATACCTTAATACGATACAGAGGAGCAGTAAATCCTTCATTGAAAACGAATTCATCACCATCTCCTACGTCTCTTCCTTTTGGAACCTGAAACATTGAACCACAGAAGAAAAACAATATTGAGAAAAGCAATGACGCAAGCTGGAAACTTTGTGCATAACTAGAAAGGGAAGACACTGCATTGTGATCTCTGCCTGCCTACCTTCAACAGGACACGAACTTTCCCACATGCAAGTGACTGCAAGGTCCTTCTCAGTTCCTTGTCCTCTATGCCAGTTGAATCTTTAATGTCTTGGAAGCTAAGTTTTTGTGCATCATTAAACAACATCAAGACAACAGCCTGGAGAAATAAAAGAGAAAGCTTTTATACGATCAAATCATTACAAAAGATCAATGCAAAGAAAAGAAACGTAATAAGGGACCTGTTGAGAAAGGATCGCAAAAAAGACAGATCGGACTAACCTGAAACAGCGAAACTGCAAGCTCCTTTTTACCTTTAGGGAAATCTGCCTTTAGTACACAGTGGCCTAATGAGTTTTGCCACATTAATCTCCTGCCGCTGTACTTGCTCAAATAGAACTCTTTGAAGATGTCCTGAGGGAAAAAAAAAACCATAAAGAATTTGAGAATATCTTTCCAAGAAAAATGTCATATTGTGCCCAAATATATATATAATCAGAACAGCAGGCAAAAACCTGGTAGACATTTAGTTCATGAGGAAGCTTAACATCCATAGGTGGATATGTAGGCCAGTACCTGCATTATAGTGATAGCAAAGATAAACAATCTTAATGATATTTCACATCATCAGGTGATCCTGCAGTTGCCTTCTGAAAGTATATAGTCCATACATACCCTGTCGTTAAGACGTGGACACTCATCTCAATTCCTGAAGGCAGTTTCGACCTGGCTTGTTGTGATGTTTTGAATGACTCATTTATTTCTTTTGATAGTTCAACATCCTGGAGAAAATTCACAGAAAACAGAGAGACCGATGCCATTATGATCATTGAGCATGCAAACAAGACTTCAATTTTGTGGTGCAGCATTACTTAAAGATCTTATATAAGATTAGACCCGTACAAACCAGTAAAAAAGCTGGATCAATGTGAGTTACAAAGTAATGTTATAAACAAATATAAAGTGACCCAGAAAATGGCTTAGAGTAGAAGTAGATAGGTATATATTGCTGGTAAAAATAAAAGAATAGATAGAGGAATCGATCAATAATGGAGTTCCTTCCACTCCCCCTTAGAGAAGCCTTTACCCAAAACTAGCTTACCCTCCCTGATCCTAGAAACGCATTTTTATATCACTCAACAAACTACCCATAGTACCAAAAATAACCTTTTACTAACAGTACAAAACACTTAGTTGTAGTTTAAGTATAGCCAGAAGGTAAGGCGATATATTTAAGATCCATTTTGTTCTTCCAAATCATGTTCATTATAAAGAACCAAAAACTTTTTTGGAAAATGAATGGCAGAAAGAAAAAATATGAAACCTTGAACATCCCTTCGAGCTTGTTTGTAAACTGGCTTCCACACTCGGTCTTAAGCTGCAGTTGCAAGAAGAACGTCAGTGTCTAAGAAATTATTACCAACGAATACTTTTCGTAAAAGAATTATACGCACAAAGCTTAAGACAGTTCTCAACCTTAGAGATCTACATGAAGGGGAAAAGTGAGAATTCAAGAGTCTCTTTGCAAGATCTTTTTTGTAGAATGCTTCAAACACATCTTTACCCTTTTATCAACAGAACAGAAAATCCTTCAGCGAAATTGATATCAAGACGACCAAATAGTATACCTACACAAAAGGCACTGCGACACAGGCAGCAAATAACCCGAGAAACACAACTGTACTTTATGTTAAGAAGCAGATATTACCTGGATAAATCTGAACAAGACCAAGACTTTTTCAAGCATATTCTCCAACTCTTCTTCGGAGGTACCCTTATTCCCAGCACGGAGTTTTTCATCCAAAAAGATCAGCCGATTCTGCAAAAGGGGCAGAACGATATGATATATTTATTTACCAATTGAAAGACATGACTAGTTTGCAACACTCAAAGATGTAACACCCCCAAGGCCACATTGGTGAGTCAACATTGAAAAGAAAACTGATGCAAACAAATCTCAAGATGGATGCATAAACCATAGATCATACTTAGTGCTATCTCCACATCCATAAACTACTTAGTTCCTGAAAACTAAAGTCTAAGACAAATTACTGGGCAAAATTGGCCACATTATTTGGTCCAATCTAAAGTGGCTTATACTTGCCCAAGCACCACAGCAAATTGGCCACAATGAGAGGAAATATATTTAAGAAACGACAACTATACAATGCACAGTCATCATATTAAATCTTCCAATTGAAGCAAATTCTTCAAAAGTCCAATATAGCATTGCTGTGAACAATAGAATTTCCATATAAATGTGTGTTGGTTTTCCATGGAAAAAAATGTTTGTTAGCACTAGAATCTGATCATAATTAGAAAGAGAATGAAGTCTTTGATACCTGGCGTAGGTTAATCAGGTGCTCAAATGAGTCTTTAATGGTATTGCCAAATGATTCGTTCTTGGAAAAGCTTGCTTCCCATATTGTGTCAAGAGAAGCCTTGAACTCCAACAAAGATGGTACCATATCCTTATCTTTTTCTTCATCCATGACAATCCTCTGCCCAGTTTTCCGAATATAGGAGCTTAGGGCCTGTCTCAAAGATTCGAGTGCGTTCACTCGAGAGAACAGGGTGTACATCCTCTGTAGGTCTTCAGTCCGACGTCCATCCATCAACGTCGTAAATCCCTGGGTGATTATGTAAAGATAAAATTAGCACGGTTCACAACTTGCCAATCCTCCAGAATCACAGTGAACACTGGAAAACCTTATCAAGAATAGCAGGTATATGACGTTCAAGAAGTTGCCTCTCCGTAGTTGCTATCAGTGGTTTCCTGGTGCCAACATCCAAGTATAGTCTGCATCTTTCATTCTCTTCATGTAACCTTTCCTGCAACAATGACCCGTAGATACATTTCAGGAGGAAGAACAATAAATAAGCTAAACTGAAGCCTATCATAAGGAGCAACAAAACACAAAACTACTTGAGGTAGTTTGAGGGCACCTCAACATGCTTCAAGTACTCAGGAACATCAGACTGCTGCATGTATTTCATTCCTTCGGCAGCATAAAATTCAGAAGTGCATTCAAGGAAAGGTTTCTCGAAGCTTTCCGCATATATTCCCAATGCGGTAAACATCTTCAGAAGATTGTTTAGCAGACTCCTATCAACAGCTTCACCTAGTCTGGAGAACCAATAACGCAATTCAACAAAGACTCAAAAGATTCATTTGGGAAAAATAAAAAGAATTATGAGTGGCATGATTTCTGAGTATTCTTGTTGACTTCAATAAGAACCAAAAGTAATTAATCACCATCAGAAAAAAAAAGTTCATAAACCATCCAAACACTCAATGGTTCATAAACCAGACAAATAAATAAGTCAAAGTACGGAAATCAAATCCAGTGCTATACTTTAACTTCTCTAATATTCTTGCAAGACCAAAATGTTGCAGGATTACCTTTCCTGTTCAATCATTCTTAGAAGACCAGTAACAGTCCTCTGCTCAACGTCAGGGGATAAGGAGAGATGCTTCCGAAAAAGCTGCAGACCCATTTCCCACAAAGAACGTACATTGGGGTTCTGTATTACATATTTTCTGTCCAATGACAAAGCTATACTACGGATCATTAGCATCTGGTCAGAGAAGTTTTGCCAGCATTTCTCAACAAGTGACAAGAAAACAGAAAAATCGGTGCTTTTTCCAACTAAGGATTGTAAGGCGGCAGAGATGTGCTCTTCGCACTCCTTCTCTATCTGTTGGTAAAGTTTTCCTTCCATCTTATGTAGGCAAAGGTTATCAACAGCCTGATGACATAATTACCTTCTCATCAACATGGTATTTTCCGGACAACAAAAGTACTCCCAAACAAAGAAACTAGCAATGAAAAGTCACTTCACCTGGTAAAGCCCTTCAAGGTCAAAAGACACCGGTTTCTTCATGAATATAGCTCTGATAGCTGATTGCAGTTTTTCCCATGTAGTCTCCTCAAAGTTTGTGGGTAATGTTGGTTTAGCTTCAGTAAAATAAAACAATGAGAAAAGTCAAAAAACGCCAAGTGGATATCAATAGATTGTCTATCCAACTTCAACTCACACACTCAATTCAAAGCAGTGCCACTCATAATGACAATAACTCTCCAGAAGGAAAGCAGTGAATACACAAGTTTTTGTACTTGGTTGCGCCGATCCAACCAAGCTTCATGAAAAAAAGAAAGTAACTGGAGTCTGGACCGCACATAAAATCGTATATAGAAAGCGCAAATGCCATTGCAATATATTTACATTGTGCACAGAACCAAGAAAGGAAAGTTAGTTTCACAAAATCCCTCAAGCATTTAAGATTCCACCACACAACCCATCAGGTCCAGGGAAGAAGAAAACAATTCTCCAGTGACGGATGAGACAGGAAGTTACTCCTAGGAACACTTAGTTACAGACATGAGAGCAACTCTGATATCCACAACTCAGGATCTATAGTTACTAAATCCGCATGTCAAACAGATTCAGACATACCGGCCACTAAGTGGCACCAATAATCGACATGGTTGGATTCCCTCCCAGAAAAATTCCCCAAAATTATTAAAGCTAGAGCTATACAATTCCCATCAACCTCCAGTAATCACCCGGCAAACCCACCAAAACCCTAAAATCCAGCAAGCTAGGCTAAGAGAACAATCGCAATTACAAACCCTAAGTATCACGAAGCACTAGTCAGATCAATCACAAAATAGACCAAAACCCTCCAAACAAATCCGAGCGAAAAAACATCGGATACGACGAAATCGGAAATGACGCAAAACCTTTGTTGAGCTTAATGACGAGCTTCTTAGCGGGCTGAGGCGGAGTGGCCTTCTTCCGGGAGAGATTGGAGGCGGGGGCGCGGGCGGAATCTTCGTCCATAGGGAAGACTTCCTTGTCGTCGTGCGGCTGAGGCGGGTGGTGGAGGCCGTTCTTCGCCTTCTTCATCGGCGGAGGAGAGGAGGCGGCGGAATCGGAGGTGGCGGCGGAGGAGGAAGTAGAGCGCTTGGCGGGAAGAGACATGAAATGGATGAGGAAGAGTGGGAATCAAGAGGACATGGTACAATGGCTTCCACAGAGCTCTTTCTTTGCTCAGACCTACGCGGCGGAGAGAGAGACCGAGAGACTGAAAATTATTCTTATTAATATTAAATTTATTCTCCCCTTTGTAATTATTTTTTCAAATGGCCAAAAAAATTCTAAAGGAAAAGCCCAAATCGGTTTCATAAGATCCATTTATGGCCCACCATGAATGATATCTGGTTTGTCCCGGAATTCAGTTGTAAACCGGGCCGAACGTGAAAACCGGTCTATATTCAATTATACAAAAAAAAAAAACACCAAAAGAATAAACAAAAATAGTTCCTAATTGTTTTATGTATATTAATCATTAATGCCAAAGCGGAATTCGGATAAATGGACCTAGAGGTGGGCATTTTAGTTCGGGAATTTAGTTCTAAATCAAAACAAATTAACCAATCGAACCGAATAACATTTGGTTCTAATTTGATATATTTTTTTATAGAATCGAATAAATCGTTTCTAAACTAAACCTACAAATACTGAATCAAACCGAATTTAATAGAAAACGAATCAAAATTCGAATTATCTACCGATATATATATAAATATTATAGTTTGGTATTTATTTAGAACCAAAACTTAATCGAACCATTTAACATTGGATTCTATTTTGGTTCAGCTTTATAAAATCAAATCAGATTTTAATATTTATATTTTTTTAGTTTCATATATTCTATTCGAACCATTTATATCTTTGACAAATCAGATTCAATATAAAGCTAAATATTTATATTTTTTTATAATAAATATAAAATAGTCGCATTCGAATATAACCAAACCAAAATCAAAAAATGACCATCACATTACCATATTATCAGGTGATTCTTAAGTGACTGAGAGAAAAAAACAGCAAAAAAAAAAGGTTTTTTTTTTCCTCTTAGAATTCATCAGCACAGACTCGCATGAAGATTCTTCGTCATCGAACCCACCATTGAGAAGGTATCTCCACCAATGGGGAGATTCATAAGAATAAGGAATTCTCCGCCTCTCTGCGTGAGATCGAAGCTCCTATGCATTTCTCTTCTGTATCTGACAACGACCCTCCTCCTCTTCCTCTACGTATCTCTCTCCAGAAACCGATGCGTTTTCCGGTATTCGCCGTTCGATCCGGTTCAGACAAAGCTCTTCTCTTATCCTCCTTCTTCCCACTCACAGATCCTCTTGTTCTTCCCCTCTCTTCTTCTCAGGTACGATCTCTCCCATTTCCCCCTTTCTTGCCTTTCTGGGTTTGTTTTGGGATTGAGTTCTGAGATTCTTCGGAAGGGGGTGATCTTTTTCTGGATTTCTCGATCGAAGAACGGTGGATTTCTGCCTCGTTTTTTTTGGGTTTTTGTGCTTTTTTTTCAATTGAATCTCTGATCATATCTAATCCTTATTTATTTATTTGTGAGAATCAGATTATTGGACAGTGCTGAAGGAGATGGACGGTATCCTTAAAAACTCATCCTTGTCGGAGAATCTGAGATACATGAAGGGGAAAAGTGAGAATTTTGGAGGAAATTTCAGCACCCAGAAGAGATTTTCTTATTTCGATCATTCAAATCACGACGTCGAAGTTCCATGCGGCTTCTTCAGAGATTTTCCGATCAGTGATTCCGGTGAGCAACTGGCAGAGAAGCATTCGTAATAAAATGAAGAGAAAAAAAAACACACAAAATACTTCAAACTAACTCTGTTTAGTGAAGCCGGTTTTATCGCTAACCGGTTCGATATTTAAAAAATGTTATTTTTCATTTATTTAAAAACATGTGGACAATATATTAACATTTCGAGAATATATATATATATATATATATATATATATATATATATATATGTGAAGTAAATGTTTTTGTCCTTATATATCCCGTTTAAAAAACCCTATAACTTGTTTCGAGATTTGGTCGTGTTATTACTGCTAAGTTCATTAACTGTTACGTTTTGGTCCTTGCTAGATTTGGGACGTTGATTGCTCATTGGACATACGATATATAATAACACATGATCTTTCACTGTCAGTGTTTTTACAGTTTGTCTACTCGACACTTTGTAAAGATTGAAGTAGACACATCTCTGTCTCCATTGAATGTGACATTGATTTAATAAAAATATGTAACAAACACTTATTTTGTTTCCATAATTTCACAGACAGAACCGAGATGGAGAGTTGTGCCATGGTTGTGGCATCAGCAATCTTCGACGACCACGACAAGATCAGACAGCCGGTCGGACTCGGAGTCAAAACCCTAGAAACCGTATGTTTCTACATGTTCATCGATGACAAAACCCTAAACTCTCTCTTCCACCACGACTTGATCCCCAAAAACCATCCCGGAAACTACAGAATCGGGGTTTGGAGGATCGTCAAACTTGATAAATCCGATAATTTATACGCTAATCCGGCAATGAACGGAGTGATACCAAAGTACCTAATCCATAGATTGTTTCCAAACTCGAGATTCAGCATATGGGTGGACGCGAAAATACAACTCATGGTCGATCCATTTCTGCTGATTCATTCGCTTGTGGTGGTACCCGGGGCCGATATGGCGATATCTAAGCACCCGTTTTTCGTGAATACGATGGAAGAGGCGATGGCCACCGCGAGGTGGAAGAAATGGGGGGAAGTGGATGGACTGGCGAGGCAAATGGAGAGTTATTGTGAGTTTGGTTTGAACCCATGGAGCCCTGAGAAGCTGCCTTATCCCACAGGTAAAAACTATTTGTCTTTATATTTTGGATATATATATATGGGTTAAAGGTTATATATGAAACTGAAATCATCGATGGTTGCATTCTGGTTTTTGCATTTAGATATGCATGCATGCATGTACGCACGTATCGTTATGTATGTAAGTAATAGCTGGAATTCAGGATGATATACTATGAGCTTTGGTACTTTTCTTCGTCTATAATTTTGATATATTCAAAGCTTTTCGGAAAGAGATGCACGAAGATTGTCTTCAGTTAGCTAGGTTTTGTTCTTCTTCTTTCTCCCCCTTTTTTTTCGCCATCTTTAAAAGAAAAAAAAATAACGGATAATCATGCATGAGACATTTTCCACCTACTGGCTACTGCTAGCTGCTCGATTTGTTACAAAACGACCATCGATATATATATTATATAATATTATATATATATATATAGCCTCTTATACAATCAAATGTACCTCATGTCCTTGATTTACGGAAAACGGAAGGATTTCATGATCATATATGTCGTTCTTCTAACTTGTAGATGTATTTGAGTAGTGTTCTTTGTTTTTTTTTTTTTGGGTTCTTGGAATTATTCTTCGATAAAGAGATTAAATTAGGGCTATAAGTAAAGCATCAATGGCGGATCCTTACGGTAAACGTGTTTTGAATGAACAGATGTACCGGACAGTGCGTTGATATTGAGGAGACACGGGGAGAGGAGCAACCTATTCTCGTGCCTCGTGTTCAACGAGTTAGAGGCATTCAACCCAAGGGACCAACTGCCATTTGCCTTCGTGAGAGACCAAATGAATCCTAAGGTCGGCGTGAACATGTTCGAAGCTGAAGTCTTCGAACAAGTTGTCGTTGAATACAGACATAATATGAAGAAGACGAAGGACGCAATCGAGCAAGATGATGACGTGGCAATGACAAAGGCTCTGAAGAAGACGAGAAGAAGATGGGCAGATCACAAGTCTTGGTCGCTCGATAGCAGTAGCTGCAAGAACTATCTCACCGACATGTGGGGTTGAATGAATGAATGAATCCCATTTATCTATCTTTCCTCTTCTTTTATTTAACTATTTATTGATTTATATTCTTTTGGGTTTTGTATTTAGAAAAAAAAAAACAAAAAGATTGTGTTTGTAGAAATGAAGTTGGTCCGAAGAAGAATGATATTCTGTCTTGGGATTTCATTAGAGATTATAATACATATTATCAATGATACATAAGCATTTGCTAAGCATTTTTCTATTTATTTATTAATTATTAATAAAAACTCTTTTCCTTTTACATTTTGAGCCAGGCAGATTATACATTAGGCCCAAATTTCAGCCCATTTACTGGCATCATTGGGCCGAGTGCCACGAACCAGAACTAAACCGGACCTTTGCCGTGGGTCCCAAATAAACCGTTTTTTTTTCTTTCCTCTGTTTTTTTTTTTATAAAAAAAATCCATAACAAAACTCGTATTCAATGTCGGATCAGTTCTAAACAAAACGAGGATTCAATTTTCGTCTCTTACATGAAAAAAAAAAATGTAATTTTAAATTATTTATGATGTTTTTGACTTTTTCAGATACTGAATCTGTAGCCTAGGAACCAAACAGAATATGTAAAAGGAAACGAACAGAGGAAACACAGAGATAATTGAGCTAAGGCAACGAAAAAGTCAACTCGGAACCATTAGGGCAATTTTTTTGTTCAGCAATCTTCCTCAAAAGCCGTGAAGGGGAAAGTACGGGAGAGCCCCGCCGGAGTAGCGAAAGTGATCTTCGACGGATCCTGATCGTTGACGAAGATCTCGGAGATGGTGATCCAAATCAGAAGCTCCTTGCTCTTTACCCCACTGACCTTACGCATCCGACGGTTCTCGATGAACGCCGTCACCTCCGAATCGTACGATACCATCCGTCCGATCGCTCGGAACCGGTGCTGAACCTTGTTCTTCGTCTTGATCCAGACGAAACCGGTGGATTTGTTGTGTCCGAGCTCGGTCATGTCGTCCAGTGGAAGAAGCCCCTTGGGCAAGTTCATGGAGGACAAGAGCTCTTGAGCTTTCTGCTTGCAGGTGGATCCGCCATTGTAGACCTCCGCACCTTCTCTGTGATCTGAGATCGTCTGCTGAGACGCCATTGATGGAGTTTTGAAAATAAAAACAAATTCAGATTTGAAATTTCAGAGATTCGAGAAATAGGGATGGCTTGCTTATACAGGGATTTGTTTTTGGAGGAGATGAAATGACGAAAATGGGTCTTAGAAAGAGGAGGGAGAAGAACGTGAACGCGGGGATAAAATGGGAATTGCATGAATACTGAGTCTGTTGGGCCGTCTAATGTGCGTGGGAAGCATATTCTTCTTGACTGAAAAATACTCATATATATATATATATATATATATACACACTCCACTATATTATATATTCGGTCATATTAAATGCATAGAATATTTAGATTGTACATCGATATTATTCTAAAGCTCAATCCAATGAAAATTTATAAAAAAAAAATGTACAAAAAATATACCCAAAACTTAGTTTAAATTTGTAAATTTATGCTTTTGGGTGACCAAAAAGGATATTTTGTTTGATAAATTTCAAATTTGATTTTGGGCTTAATCTTTTCAAGGCCCAAATAGTTTTGCCCCATTAGATGTTGGGTAGTAAACCACGGCCCACGATTATTATGTGTGCGTACATATTTTGTACGTGTGAGATACACATTACATGTAAATTTTCTGTATGATAATGTACGATTTAAAACTGTATAGATCAAAATATTTAGAAGAAAAAAAAAACCCATCACATATGCAAAAGTTGTTGCTTTGTAAAGCTGCGAATCAATTTAGATGATCAGGATTCAGGACCACATAATCTCAATTATTATTTTTATATTATATGGGCGAACCATATATTAGTCAACAATCATTTATAACATATTTTCGTACGTTCTCAGAATTTCGAATTTATGATATATTATATTTTTAGCCATTTATAGAATTTCATTTATATTTTTTTTATGCATTGGACAGGTGGAAATGTAGGGAGTGAAGAAATAATAACCCCATGAAACAAGAGCTTCTGCTAACGATGCAAATCCACATGCCTCCTCCCAATTATATCGGCTTAATGTACTCTTGTATTAGCGTAATACGATGCGTTTTGAGACTTACAAACAGGCAAATATATGCTCATATTCTGCAATATATATATATATATATATATATATAACCCACATGTATATAAGTATTAATTTTAACTTCTTAATTCGGGTATAGTGATATATTATTATCTTTAAATTTCTGAAGTAGAACAAAAAAAAACAAAATAACAATGCACTAATCCAAATATAAGCAATATTTGACGTGTATATTCGAATATTTTCAATACATTGGGCATTCTGAAAAATGCATCGATCATTTTCTTCATAATGAAAATAAGCAAAAAAAAAAAGAAAAAAAAAAGAGGAGAGAACATGCATGCACGCAAACAAAGGTTAACGAAAAAGGAGCCAACGCAATCGTACCAATATGGCATATAATATTTTTTTTTGGAGCTCTAGGGTTTTACAGAGACAGAAAGATCGCAAGAAATAGAGAGAGAGATGGGGGTTCGGTTGTGGCAATGAGATGAACCGGAGTTAGGAGGGCTGGATCCCTTTGGCAGCATAACCGCAAATTGACCCGGTCCGACCGGCCGGTAGTTCTTCAGCTTCCTCTTCTTGACCATCTTGAAATGTTCCCTCCCGTGATCGTGGTCAAGAATGCGACCACGACGGCGGCGATGATGAAGACGACGGTCTTGTTGTAGTCGAGTCAACACAAACGGCGTCGTTTTCTTGACGTTAACGAGATCGTGCACGTCATTGGTGTCGGGTTTCTCTCGTAATCCGGTTTCGTGATTCGACAGTGACGAGACGACGAAGAATAGAGAGAGAACGAGAGAGAGGACGAAGGTTTTCATATGGGTTTCTTCTCTGGGATTCGTATAGAGAGAGAGAGAGAGAGATGGGGGTTATGAATATGTGTGTGTCGGGGAGGAATGGGTACGTACGCAAGGACTTGCGATATTAATGCAGAGCCTTTTCCTTTAATTGGTTTGCTCCATAGAAATTTTATACTGACGAACCACTCTGTTTATGTGCGAGCCTGTACGAAAATTCAACACTTCTTATATATATATACACACACACACACATATATATATATATGTATTGATTTATGTGAATATCAATGCATGTTTTGCGATATAAATTCCAATACAATTCTATTAAACCACACGATTACGCACGTGTGTGTTTGATGATATGTTCTTAATTAGTTGTTTATAGATGTTCTGTTTAAGTATTTGATTAACTAATTTTAGAATAAAAAATATTCAAGCGGTTAAAGTTAAAGTTTATTATTAATAATATGAAAAATCTTAGATGATTTGTTTAGAATGCTATTTTCGAAATAGAAAAGTTTGAAACGAATAATGTCTTGATTATTCATAAAAAAATATCACTGACAATATCTAATTGAGTTTGACACCTTAACCGGAACTTGCGACATAAATAGTCATGAATAGTAATAATAATAATAATAATAATTTATTATTATTATTATTATTATTATTATTATTATTATTATAAATCTCAGTGATTTACCGTAAGCCCACATGAGGTCCAGAACCATATTTTTGTGATAAACCCAAACCTAATGTATCCGAACATGATATGACCCAATTACCCAAACCGAATCACTTTTCTGATTTTTAAAACATTATTTACGTACTAGTTACACATTTCATATATATATATATATAGGTCCAGTCGGCGCAGAGCCAGAGCCATATCATTTGAAATATTTCACCAAAAAAAAAATTCGAAATACATATACATATTCCGATTTTCATCTATGTTTTATTTGGATTTGGATCGTTCCATATATTTTTGGTACTTTTGTCCATCTATTTATTTGGCATATATTTTTTGATGTTTTTTTATTAAATATATTGGATATATATATATATATATATGTTAAATCAAGCGAAATATTCCTTCTTTCATAGTATGTACCATATGATTTAACAACCTTATTCTTGGCGAGAAAAAAAAAAGGATAAAAGTAACGGATAAAGTTGATATGGACAGCCTACCAAATATTTCATAATAAAAATATATATTATATAGTTTTTCTTTATGTTTTCCTCCATGCATTTGTAATTATTTCCCTCATCGTTGCGTCATGCGAAACAGTAATGTAACGTTTATTAGCTTCTTCCTTAATCTTAATCTCTCCTTCACCTCTACATTTTGAGAAATTACAAGCACCCGATTCGTCTTTTAAAATAAGAAATATCAACGTTGACCCAAATTTTGGATACTGATCAAACACAATTTTATAAATTAATTTTGTGTTATATGGATGAAAACATTATTTCTCATCACAATTTAAAGTCCAAACTTAAAAGGGGATAAAAATTATAATCAAACTCTCTGTGATAGTTTATAACTTGCGCGCGCAAACACACATATATAAATTCTAACCATATTATAACTTGCAACGAGGACCCAACAGATCGTGGGCGAGTGATCAAGCTTGGGGTATGAGGTAACTCAACCTTGAGGTTGAATGTTCGATTCCTGACTGGTAGGGAGGAAGATAATTTCTGGGTTTATATGACCCATATACAAAGAGTGCTCTCGGATCGAAAGTTTATCTAGTCAGCGCGTCCGAAGGGGTAGCACGTAGGGGTCTTCCGTTATAAAAAAAACTTGGAACGAGGGTTTTAGCGTATATGGATAGATCATTGGAGTCCAGAAAACAAGAGAAGCATTTGATTACCCATCGGACCAAAAAGCTACCTTGATGTTTATATATACACACATACATATATATATGTGGGTGGGTGGGTGTGAATAAAACTATATAGAAGAAACAATTGAAGTTGATAAAGTGTCAAAGGTAAAATCTATCAAATATCAATCCAATAAAGTACATTGACAAAGTGGTTTTGTAAGACTATGGAAAAGGAGCCTATACAAATATCAATTCCATGGTTTACTTTTTTTAAACCTCCTTTCCAACAAAATATATATACTAGTATATATATATATAAGGCCTTAATGTATTATATTTTTCAATACGTACGCTAGTATAGAAATTATTAGACTCAAATTAAATTAAATTTATGAATACTCAAATTAATTAACCAAGATCATTTCATTCTATTTTTCTTTAAAAAATAGTTTTTAATGATTATTTTTCAGTAAATTTTGTAATTCTTTATCGAGAGATTAAATCTGTTAATTGGGATGTCACAAGAAAATATGTTGTTTTATATATTTCTTTTTTTTTTTTACTCACAGTTATATATTGAGAATGATTATGTTGGGTGAAATCTTCATTTAGTAATTGAATCTAAGACAGAAAAGAGGTTGAATGTCATCATGATGATCAATACCCTTTCTTTAATTAAAGCCCCTTTCACCTCCTTTCATTCGTCTCTATCACAAAATACTCATCTTTACATGTAATATTAATTACATACATATATATATATATATATGTATATCTATCATGCATGCATACATATATTTCATGGGTTTCCCTCCAAATTCTCGTGGGATGATGAAACACTGATTTAGAGAGAGAGAGAGAGAGACAGAGAGAGAGAGA
>NW_010962392.1:85821-89717 GCF_000463585.1 Tarenaya hassleriana | reverse complement strand
GAGAGAGAGAGAGAGAGAGAGAGAGAGAGAGAGAGAGAGAGAGAGAGAGAGAGAGAGGTTTGCCCTTTGAAAAATCTTCTCTTGGGTAGTGGGACTGAGAGAAAATGCTGCGTTTAAAACCTCTAGGGTTTGTCTTCGTGGCTTACATTCTTCTCTTCCATGTCTCTAATTTTCCACCATTTGTGGAGAGCTCATCGATCGAAGACACCATCAGCCATTCACCAATCATTCACGACAACAAAGAAGCGTTTCAAGACAAGGTACTTTGACGAATCAAGATTTATAGGAGAGGATTAACGGTTTTCTTTTTCAATTTATGAATAAGCGTAATTATATAAATGGTGTCTAATGTAAATTCGATGGTGTATATAATATATAACGAATCGAAGTTTCTTGTTTTTGGTTAAGCAGCTGAATCATCAAATGGCATATAGCGTCAAACTTCATGGGATTCTCTTGTGGGTTTCCATGGGGTTTTTCATGCCATTGGGGATTCTTTCGATCAGAATGGCCAATAAATTCCATGAAACTGAAAGAAAAGTGAAAGTGTTCTTTTATCTTCATGCCATATCCCAGGTAATGAATCATCCACATAATATTATATATATATATAGAAAATCCATATATGCATATATTGGTGTTGGTTAAAACTCATAATGACATCTCACTTTAATCATGTCATCCACGATCGATAGCCCAATTCCTTTCACTTTGCCGCTAGTTTTTTAAAAACAGCTTATTATAAACAATATAATGTAATATATTATTTTTAGTAAAACTACATTTTTTTTGGATGAATTTAACTGCATTTAAAAGGTTAATTTATAATCGGAAACGAAACACGAATTTTTTTATATATATTATTGAAAATAAAAAGAACTACTATTGATCACTGATTACTACTGAGCATTTTTATTCTGCTGGATGCATTGCATAAAACCTATGAAAGAAATACTTCAAGCATTTGAAATGTTTTGATCATCATCTCTTGAATAGCAAGGAACCAAGGAGCATGCTATGATTACACACATACACACACACAATGTATATATGTATATATACGTATATGATAACATCGATATATATATACATATATGTATATATGAGTGGTACTTAATTTGAATGAGGTATATATTTTTTATGTGTATAAAAAGAGCAGATATTGGCGGTGCTTTTGGCAACAGCAGGAGCTATAATGTCCCTAAGAACCTTGGAGAACTCCTTCAACAACACTCACCAAAGACTTGGCTTAGCTCTTTACGCGGCCATGTGGCTCCAATTCTTGACTGGAGTTTTCAAGCCATCTAGGTATTTATACACGCATATGTATATTAAACCGTACATGCATATATACGCGTGTGTATATCAACAGACACGTGTCGATATTGTATTGGCAGGGAGAGCAGGAGGAGGATCAAATGGTACATCTGGCATTGGATGCTTGGGACAATAGTAACAGTGGTGGGTGTAATAAACATATACACAGGCATAAGAGCGTATCAACACAAGACATCGACAAGAGATTCAAGCAGCCTATGGACAATCCTTTTCACGGCAGAGATCTCTTGTCTTGTCCTCCTCTATCTCTTCCAAGACAAATGGGAACACTTTCAACAGAATCTAAGAAGAAGAAACGATAATCCGAGTGACCAAATTATTCAAGTGGCCGTGACAAGAAATGACCAAAAGGTTTTGGTTCCTCAGCCATGCGGCAAAAGCAATGCACTCATGAATCTGTTTGAATAATCCGAATAACCATTAAATATATTAAGCTGTTTCAATTGGTTGGCTTTTGGATTATTGTAATAAAAAAAAATCTAAAATATTTATATTGCAAAAGATGGATTGCTGTTAGGCTTTATATATATATATATATATTTTAATTTTACTATAGTACATGTAATTTGTACAAGTGTGTAGAAAAATTCGTATTGACATATGTAAAGGTTTGCGGTTTATTGGGCTTATACAATTTTTTTTCTTCTAATGGGTCAACAGTAACAATGACTTCAAAATTTTACCATTAAAGAAAGTTATTTACAATGGAAAAAAGTAAATGGTCTCCCAATATGTAATAGCAGGCCCAAAGTGCTCCAACGTAGGCCCAAACTATTTATTATTATTTTTCTTTCTTTATTTTCTAACTTTTTATTTTTTTGGTAAAAAGTGAGTGATATTAATAGGTTCATATACAAAAGCATTTGGATTTAATTACATGTTCGATATGATTTGAAAAATTTCATCAAGAAAACATATGTTTATATTTATTATTGTTAGTGTAATAAATAAATAGTTATAACACATTTATAACCAATGAACTATGGGATTGTCCGCGAAAAAAAGAAGGAAAGAAAGCAAAGCTGGGAAGGATTGACGAAGAGGTTCTCCTCGCGCGCCTTTATAGGTTCTGAAATTGGGAAACAGCCATTAAAAAAGGCGCGAGTGTAACAGACGCTCCAAGGAAGCGCGTGGTTACTCTTTTAAAATATTATTATGCATTAATCTAATCTAAGAGGTCCAATCAATGGGATTGTCTGATGGCAAGGGAAGTCTACGGCCCATAGGACGATGAAAGAAACAGGCCCAGCTCATACGGCTACGTGAGAAACAGGCCCATATTTTGTCTAGCACGCGACGTGAATCCACGTCACTCCAGCCACCCATTTTCCATTTCTTGATCCTTTTTTTTTTTAGTTTTTTTTTAAAATGAAATACTTTGATTTTGCATGGTAGATTTTAGGTTTAACATGTGGTTTTAATGCCATACATATTAACGTTTTTTGAGACCTGATTAAAGTCCATGGGGGGCATAATGCATAATAGAACATAGGGGGCATAGGAAGCATGTATAGCTTTATACATCGTCGGATTGGAGTTATCTTTCAACAGGTAACATAAATAGAAATACACATAAAAAAAAACATCTTCAAGGCTGATGAAGCAAAGGGACGAGTAAAGCGGGTGAAGAGATCCAAAAACAGAAGAAACCTTTGAAGGGCAGATGGAGGATCCTCATATGATATGAACTCTGTCCTCGCTTATCATCACTTTGTTATCATCTTGCAGTTTCTGCATCACCACCAACAAAAAACACGCACATATACACAGATATATCTTATGAAATATCTTCAAGGGAAATGGCGAATTTCGAATTCAGGGAGTTTTTTTTTTCTTTTTGGTGGTACCTCTAAAAGAAACATGATATGGGCTCTGGAATAACGAGCAGAAGCAGCCGCTCCTGTGTTGACAACCTTCTCTATGTCTTCAATGGATATGTCATCCAACCGGTTTGCTGTCATGTGTTGCCCAAACACTTTCTTAAACGCTTCAATCCTGTCTCCCCCCATATGTATCCAATTGCCTTTGTTACTATAAAACACACTTAAAACCGGAACAGATTCTGTCGCTTGCTGTGGGAAAATATACCTTTCAGCAGAGAGAGTGCCATTGAATTCCTGCCCTTCAGGAGCATTATCCACTTCCATTGCATCTTCCGTTTGCCTTCAACAAATGTACACCGAGAATGAAGGCCAATATTACTAGAGGATCTGATAAGAGATGGTTTCTGAGTCGGGTTACCTTTCTACGGTATCTGCAGAACCCCCATTCTCTTCTCTATCGCTATTTCTGTGAAGGCGTCTGTTCCCTCTACGTGTTCTTTCCTGTTCTGACTCTTCCCTCTCCTGTTCTTGCTGTTCTCTTTCCTCCATCTCTGTCAGCTCTTTATGATAGATTGCAAAGTTCAAAAGTTTCAGGGCAGCTTCTACGTCCGATTTGGCGACCTGCCCAGGAAAGTATTCATCCGTTAATCCAAAATAGTTCAGATACTCAAAAAGTGTAACAAGATTAATATTTATACTTGCAGATTCAATAGGGAAAGGAGAAGAGGTTTACCT
>NW_010962392.1:19853-85584 GCF_000463585.1 Tarenaya hassleriana | reverse complement strand
AGAGTTCCCCCAGTCTGCAAAATCCCAACAATCGTGTCTTATAGGATAATATAATCTAAGAAAAGACACAAGAATTCACACCCAAAATTGCATTACGAGATGATAGACCTTTGCATCAGATCCTACGTTTCTGAGCTCTGCATATGCCACTGCAATATGTTCAGATGCCTGAAATCCGGAAACCGAAAAGAATTGAGGCCAACTGAGATTCGGACTAGTAAAAGTTTCATCAGGAAAACTATTAGATATCATGTATACACACATAGGCATGTCCGTATATTTAGATACATTGATAGATTACCTCATCAGTGAGCTCTGGTTGGATACGGTGCTTGGCATAATGAATATACTTTTTCAGGAACTTTATAGTAAGAGTATCTTCCTTGTGGCCCCTTTGCCTCTTTCTCCCATGTAGCATCCGGTTATACTTGACAAACACGGATGAGTCATTTTCGCCATCTTCCTCTCTTTGGAACCGTAAGCTTCCATCTGGCCCAGCCTCACCTATGTATGGTACATGAAATTGGTCGTGTTTCAAAACAGGTCAAGGAAGTGTTTTAAGTACATTGAAGAGGCACAATTTATCTCATACCTCTATCACTTTTGTAACGGTGCATGCGAAGTACATGTTCCGAAATCTGGCTGTCAATACCAGGATCCATTTGATCCAACACAATAAACAGAAGATCAAAACGAGAAAGCAAGGAGTCCGGAAGTCCAATGTTCTTGGTTGGAGTTAATGATCTATCATACTGAAGGCACAAAGTTAAAAACAATGGTCAATAAATTCTTCAGATGAAAGTTCTATAAAGAAAACGATTTATAACAGATGCTGTGTAAACTCACAGTTCCATATATAGGATTTGCCGCAGCAACCACACTGCATCGAGCATTCAATGAAGCATGGATACCTGCTTTGGCAATTGTTACGGTCTGTTGCTCCATTACTTCATGTATAGCAACACGGTCCTGATCGTTCATCTTATCAAACTCATCAATGCAAACGACACCCCTATCGGCAAGGACCATTGCTCCGGCCTCTAGCCTTCTTTCCCCTACGAGAAGCATGTTGATTGTGACGAAAAACATCATTTGAAATTGAAAAAGGAAAAGACTCAAAAAATACCCAAATGTGATTTTACCAGTTTCCTGGTCAGAAGTGACAGCTGCAGTCAATCCAACACCTGATGAACCCCGACCAGTAGTTGAGATGGCCAAAGGTGCAATGTTCATGATTGCTCTTAGAAGTTGAGATTTTGCAACTGATGGATCACCAACCATCATCATGTTAATGTCCCTGAAAGTAGAAGGTTTCGGATCACAAGGATTTAGAATCTTGCTAACGGTCTGCAAATTTCTGAACTACGCCATGGATAACCCATGAAGCAAAGAGAAACTGGAAGAATTACAATTTACAACACACTCTACGAGAGTTGAAATTTGTTTCTTAGCATTGAGCAGTGGTCAATATTGTGATTTTATGTATCAGGAAGCATGGCTTACCCTCTTAAGTGGGTTCCGTTTTTCAGATTCTTCTCGACTCCACCAAGCATCAGTAAAATGACTGCTTTCTTTATCCAAGAGTGCCCATAGATAGAAGGTGCTAAAGAGTTAGAAAGGAGATCAAAAGCATCATCTCTCGCTGCAATCTTCTTGATATTCTGTAGATCTTGTGGGGTGTATACAGGTGCATTTGCTTCTTTATTGAGCAGAGAGATGTTGCTGGCTATGAGGATAGTCCTAAACACAAAAGCAAGTCAAGATTAAAAGAATGAAGAAACCATCACAAAATAAGGGGCAAACAGTACCACCTACCTAAACACTCCATTTACACTACCCTTGCTCTTGCCTGGAAGAGCTTTATAAACACCTACTATGGCTACTCGATCTCCTGGTTTGCATGCATCGACTAGGTCATCTTCAGCTATGACATCCACACTTCGTGGAAGCTGACCAGGGGCAGAATTCTCAGGAACTTCTTGAATTGACATAGTCTGATGATCTTTGTATTTGCACAGTCCATACTCAGTAACCAATAAGTTACCCTTATCATCCTGAAACAAGAAGAACGTCACAGACAATTCTCCGGCAATAGAAATAAAATGCAAAACATAACAACAAAACGTAATTACCCTTGTGGGATACACCGATCCAGTAGGCAGACCAATATGGGATGTAATGTCTCGATATTCACGGTTGGTAAATTCACCAGTTGAAGGGCAAAAGTGCACGCTTTTAACAACCTTCGGCCTTACAAGTGAACCTAAAACCGATAATGATAGAAAGTCTTAACTCATACATAAAAGAACAAAGAAACAGAAACACTGCTAAGCAAGATTACTCTTAAAGTCCAGACATTGCCACCATAGAGCACATGGAAGAATATGAGGAAAGAAAAGGCTTACATTTGGTGACAATGCCCTCAACACAGACCATAGATCCAATAAATTCTGAGAGAAGATCTCTGGGTGTTACACGGCGGGAGACAAAAGGACCTTCAAATCCCACAAGAACTTGCTCTCCTTCCTTCAAATACTTTGGATCAATATTACGAGTAGCTTCAGTGACTGCATCACAAAATGATTGCATATACTCGGTTGGGTTCTTGAGGATCCTACAAAAAAGAATCCAGATGAGATTGGTCTGAAACCAATGAGATTTTTCCATCATAAATACGAAAAGCGTACAAATTCAGGAATTGACGGACCTGGCAGCAGATTCACGGAAGTAGGAATGAATATCGGAGACGTTGACGATGAGGCGGAGGCGCTTGTGCTGTATCATCGCCTTGATCTCATCCATGTAGATCTAATTCCATAAAAATCCAGTTCCAATCACAATGCATACGCAGATACACAAAACCATAACAACCAAACTGAGAGAGAGAGAGAGGGAGAGAGAGAGAGACGTTTTCGAGGAACTGAAGAAAATCACGCTTGTGGCGAAGCCTCGTCTCCTCCGGTATATCCATTTCTCACAGCTCTCGCTCGCCGTCGGACTTCTTATTTTTCTTCTTCTTCCACTGATCGGGGGGAGAGAGAGAGAGAGAGAGAGAGAGAGAGTTGGGAAAATGCGGATGCGATTTTCACGAGCAAAGGGCTTCTGAAGCAAAAAGGGTTTTTTTTAGGCGGGAAACAGCAGAAGGATAGCTTCCTCTTTTGGCGGGAATCTTCAGATGGATCTGGGCTTAACTTGATTGGGCTTTTACGGCCCAATATTTTCCTAGGTCTATTTGGGCTATAAATCGACCCAACAAAATCTCTGAGACCCAAAATAAAGTGAAAAAGCTCAACTGTGTTACGTCGTCGTTTCACTAGTCTGATATTAATTCTTTTTTTTTATTTTTATTAATTATTAGCCAAATAGTTCCATTTGTAACAAGTAACCAGGGAGGAAGAAACTTTATTAAGGCAAAATAAAAGAAATAAAGTGCAGATGTTCCGAACGGCGAGACTACAAAACCTCATCAAAAGGGTGATACCGAGATAACGAAATGGCCGACTGACTTGTGACCCAAGAAACTGCAGAAGATGAAGAAATAAACAGAGAGACGGAGAAAACGGATAACTGTTGTTGCCTTCAGGGTCTGAACGCAGAGAACGCCACCACAGAGTTGTGTCCGCCGAATCCAAACGAGTTCGATATGGCTGCGAGAAAGCAGGGAAGAATAATCAAAATCCAATCAGACAAAACTGAATCAGAAAGTACATTTTTTGAGGGGGGAAAGGGTATGGGATTTCGATGTTACTAACCGACATTGACATCGTGCTGCTTCTTCTGGTTGGGGACGGTGTCGAAGTCCACAGCCGGTTCAGGGTTCTGTAACGACGTGTTTAAGAGGCAAGAACAATAACAGGTGAAAATGTCATCGTACATGGCAAATACAAAGACTCTGATATCGATCTGATATAACCCTATTTTCAGCTGAACAGATTGAATCGATATCCGAATCTATTTGTTAAAAGGACGAATTTTTAGATATTCGAAGTGTAAGAAAATGATGGGTAATGAAAAAAATGATGTGGGGAATGATTTTCTGTGTTAAAGATTTGTTTCCAAGATACTTAATTTTAGTATCCGAATATATATGTAGATTTGTTTCCAAGAGACTGAAACAGGGGGAAAGAAGTAAAAATTATACGTACAAATTGGTTGATAGTGGGATGAAGCCATCCAGTGGTGATGGCCTTCACTGTGGCAATGGCTTCCAAGCCTCCGGCTGCACCAAGGCAGTGACCTATCATGGACTGCAATCAAGGGACATGGAAGGTAATTCGGTTTTAGGGAATTGTAAAGAGAGATCACCAAGACCACAGCAAAGAACGATATGATCAGAGTATCGAGTCAGCTTGAAGATGGAAAGAACCTTAGTGGCATTGATTTTGATCTCTGAAGTGTTCTTGAACACCTTCTTAATGGCATTGATCTCAGCAAGATCGCCCACCAGTGTGGAAGTGGCGTGTGCGTTAATGTAATTAACCTGGAAATTCAAGAAAACCACAGCATATAAATATAAATAAGCAATCTAGTAGTATCTATTATCTTAAGGAACGGTTGCAGGAAACTCGGTTAGGCTGAAGAATTAGTGTTTTTACCTCCTCATGTGATACACCAGCATCTTCAAGGCATCTCTCAATGCATGAAGAGACACCAAGTCCGTCGGATCTTGGATCAGTCATGTGATGAGCATCACAATTAACAGCTCCTCCTAGATATTCTGCTATTATCGGAGCACCTCGTTTCATGGCATGTTCCAAGCTCTCCATCACCTATGAGAAAGGGGAAAACAAAATCTTGACAAAAGCCCACATCACATGTGTGTAACATTATTCCCGAGTCCAGTAGTCCAACCATGCAGAGTGGGATCAAGCAATTTTCGATAAGGCAGACAGCTTCTAGAACTCATCAATGTTTGTCATCATCACAAGTTCCGGATGTGGGTATCAATTCATAACATACACCAGCACTGTAGCAAACCTTTCCATTTCATCAGAAGAAGCCAACAATCTCAAAACTCTACCCCTCTATCTATGGGTTCAGACCAAAATAGGTCTCCGTTATCATTGGTTATAAATTTTGATGTTTTCATGTCTTTTTTTTTCCAGTTTTCCCAGCCAACCTGCTTGACCTTACCCGGCAGCATCAGAAACCATGGTGCTTACTATGATTTACCACATCCTAGCAAGTGCACATAGTAATGCATAGCGGAATGTGCATCAACACATGCACATGAACAAACAGAGGCATGTGTAGTTATACTCACCAGTACACCGGCTCCTTCACCCATGACGAAGCCATCTCTGTCTTTGTCCCATGGCCTTGAAGCAGTTTCCGGGTCATCATTTCTCTGGGACAAGGCCCTGCAAGCAACAAAGCCTCCCAACCCAATAGGAATAATGGCAGCCTCAGTTCCACCGGCGAGCATCATATCAGCCTCACCCCGACGAATGTGGTTAGCAGCCGCATAAAAGCAATAATTAGAAGTGGCACAAGCCGTTGAGATTGAATAGTTTGGTCCCATAAGACCGAGATCAATTGCCAGCAAGGCAGAACCCATGTTTGTGATGGCATAAGGAATGAAGAAAGGAGTTATTCTCCTGTGACCTTTCTCTATTAGAGCCTGAACACCATCCGAAAAGACCGTCAAACCACCCATGCCAGTTCCAACCAGTACTCCAGCTCGCAACTTATCAATCTGCAAGGAGCAAAAGATTGAAAAAAGGATAAGATATCTAATGTCGAACCTCATAGTGTCCCCAAAGAGTACAATGAAAAGAGAAAAGACAAGGAGAATTTCATTCACTTGCTCTGTGGAGAATCCATTACGTATTCTTCTAAGCTACTTACAGAACAAAAACCCAAAATGATACAGAAGTGTTTGCTAATGTAGAACCAAACGGCGAACACTAACAATTCAGGCCTTCCCAGCTCCTAGTGATAATTGGCGACGGCGTATATTACATCCAAACTCAACGGAAAATTCACAAATTTCACAAGATAAACAAATTTCACAAGATAAAACCCAAACAAAACATAAAAAGAGATCAAACCCACAAAAAAAAAATCCAAACTTTGAAATGAAAACACATCTAGCTAATCATAGTTCGTGAACTTTCAAATGCAAAAACCGATTAAATCAGCTACAAGAACAAAACCCAGAAGTCTTAACTGACTAAATGCACCTCGTTATTATCGAAAGTGGGAATGATGTACCATCTGACCGAGTGAAAAGGAGCAAACCCATTAATTTAAACCAAAAATGCACCTTGTTGAGCTTGTCACCCCCAAGATCCGCATTCTCAAGCGCTTTCTTGCCGGCGACAATGCAGTACTTCAAGCAATCGTCGAGCCGGCGGTCGTTCTTCCCATCGATATATCCTTCGGAGCTGAACCCACGGATCTGGCCACCGAACCGGGTCGGGAACTTGGACGCATCAAACCTGTCGATGTTGCTGATTCCGCTCTTACCGGCCAACAATTTCTCGTAGTAAGCGTCCACGTCGTTTCCGAACACCGAGACGAGACCCGTACCCGTGATCACAACCCGTTTCTTCGGGTCGGTCTCTCTTTTCGGCGCCGAAACGGCGGCGGATGCGGCAATGAAGGCTTGTTTCCTGGTGGGTCTCGCATTAGCAATCTGATGGGACTGTCGATTGGAGTGCTTCCGAAGCGGGTTCGGAGGCGATGCACGGAGAGGAGGCGATTGCAGAGCATGCATATCGGATTCAGTGACGGGGAAAGAGAGAGGGAGAGAGAGAGCGACAATCACGATGTTGTGATTTGCGTTGCGGGAGCTAAGTTCAAGTTTCAGGAGAGACCCAAATTTAACCCCAAAAATAGATTCGCAAAATATAAAAACTTGAATTTACCCGAAAGTCCCTGTAGTTTTACAACTATTAACTATGAAACCCTGTAGTTCTGTTTCACAATTTGGTCTTTAATAGAACAAAAATCCATATTTATTTTGCAAATGCTATCATGCTTATCCGAGTCTTGTAATAACATTTCGCTCATTGGACGTAACTTTTAAACAAAGATAAAAGAAACAATGTATACATATTTGAAATATCATAACTCCCATATAATTTCTATTTTCCTACTTTGGGAGAGGGAATTCAATGGGTTTGGTGAGGTGGGTGAATGCTATTGTACTTACTTTTGATAGTTTATTAATTGCTATTTTGTATCAGCTGTAATAAGTTGTTGAATCAACGCCTATATATATATATATATATATATATATGGCCTTATAAGAGTATAAGTATTGGAAGAACGGTGAGATCATGTTAATGTGGCATAGTCTTACCACGCAATGGAAACATTATCATGTAATTTAGTCGACGAGGCATTTCCTCTCTCTTTGTATGTATGTATGTATGTATGTATGGTTGTATGTATGTAATGTATGTATGTATGTATGTATGTATGTATGTATGTATGTATGTATCAAACATGCTATTTAGACGTTCTAGAAGCAAACCCACCCCAAATCCCAAAACACGAGAGAGATTAACGTATTTATTACATGTATAGTATTCAGCAATAAATTATGTAGTGTTGACGAATTCTACTAAAACCTCTTCAACAAAGGAACGGTTTATAATAATATCATTCCACGTGTTGACCAAATTCCGCGGAATACAATACTTTATATAAATATATATATATATATATAACTTTATATAAATATATATATATATATATATATCACTAATGTCCAAACAATGAGTCAGATTCTGATGTATAGGAGAAGTTACATCGAACTGAACGAACAGAACAGGTGTTGTTTCCCATGTCATAATAACTGCATACAGTATGGGTAAAGCTAACTAACATACGGGAAACTCTAAGTGAGTTGACAAAGAGCATGGTTAACATATGGGGGTTCGATTACTTGTCCGTTCAACTATCGTCTATCAGTTACGGTTGATTTAACTCCCACGCATGTGTTGCAGGCTCGTGCGTGTGGGTTTGTGTTTACTCCCTCAGCGTATCCGAAGAGTAGCAGTCAGGGTTCCACTTCCCAAGGTATCCAAAAAAAAGCTAACTAACATTATCAACCATCAACATACATTTAATTTCGACCGTATTGCTTGATTATAATTTACATCACTAAATTAGCCATTTATCCAATCAACATCACGCTTCTTCGTTTATTGTTTTTTTTGTTTCCATGTACATATATGAATTTGATTATTTAGCATCTTAGCTTAATTAATTTAAGATTATTATAATTCAAATAGAAATTCCTAATTCTATAGAAAAATAATTGGTCATACAATAGAAAACACCCAACCCAGATAATAGGCAAATAATAAATAACATATGTTTTATTGTTTGGTTACTCCATGTAATTTCCAATACAAAACTCCAATTTTGTACATTATCGCTATACATATACAATTCTTGTTTATAATTTTAAAAATTAACCATCCAACATATATATGTGTGAATTTCATACATTACTATTACTTGATCATTCATTCTCTTCTTGATCATAAAAAAAACAAACAAAATGAATCTGAATTTATGCATTTTTTTTTTGTTTCTCGAACTGAAATTTACATGCAGAATCTAAGAGGAAGAAGAAGAGAACGTGTCAGAATTTGCAGCCGCAACAGAGATAGAAGAAAGCAAGCTTGGAGACGAGGATCATCACTTCGAAGACCGACAGGATCTTGAACTTCAGAGCCTCCAAAAACGACATCTTGAAATTCAATCTCTTCCATTTCAGCCCCGCTGTTCCGAAAAGTTTCAATCCACCCCCTTCCTTCTTCGCCACCCTTCTCCTTCTGAACGTCAAAAACCTCCCTTTTCCCATCATATCTCGATCGAGATTTGATCTCTAAACCGATAATACAAAAAAAAATCGACTTAGGGTTCTGTCTCTGTATCTTAGATCAAGAAGTTTCTGTTCTTCTTGTGTTCTGGTCTCTGTGAGTCGTTGCAGAGGAAGAGATAGGGTTTTATATGGGGAGGGAGAAGGGCTAGGGTTTTTTCGTGGTTTTGTTGGGGATGGAGGGTATTACGGTCATTTTCATGATGAAGTGGAAACGCGTATTCTAATGACGATCAAAGAAGGTAGTCTTGACGTGGGGGCAGTCAGTTTTCTTTTGAAATAAATTCTCGTATACCATTTTTGAATTCCCGAATCTCGGAATATCATTATGATATATTAAATGTATATATTTTTTTAAATTACGGGCAATCAATAAGCCCCCGTGAAAACTGATTTCGATAACTATATTCCATTCTCAAGAAATATTATATATATATATATATATATATATTTGCTTTAGCATTTATTTTCAAGCTGTGAGATTCCATGACACATGTATAATAATAAACACACTGGCACACAGAAACCTTGCGACTTTATCAAAATATTCGTTTCTTACTATGTAGTCGAATTTTCATATATATATATATATATATATAATGATTAATTTTTTCACATCATAGTGGTGGTCTCTTTTTTTTTTCAAATAAGAATTTTTAGACTAGAAAGAAAATAACATCAAAACTGCTGCTAGGGTGAGGGGATTTTCTTTCCATGAAAAACAAAATGTTGATTAAGATAATTTCTGAAACATTCGCCTCACAAATCCGTATATAATCCACGTACTAAACATAGTAAACATATTTTAAGTAATTAGTCGTATGAATATATATAATAAAAAGATTCGTAATTTTAATAGAAATTTTTATTAGATATGTGATAGACATAAACTCGGATTTTTTTCCCATGGTTATATAAGTAAATATATATGGTTGTCTTTTACTTAAAAGGACTCACAAAACCAAGTGATAGGCTTTCTAGGTAAATGTTTTTTTTCCTTGGTTTTGAACTTTTTTTTCCAATTCATTTAATTATGTAATATAATTTTCTAAAACTGTATTTTATATATATATATATATAAGAGATTTTGTACAGCTGAATAACTATAATCTAGAAAAAGGAATATATTATGCGGAAAATTAATGTTACCTTGCGAGAATATAATACAAAATAAGAAACACATAGCATGTTCCATTAAAATAGATTCATATTATTTTCAAACTCAAAAACACGAAATCCGAGACATTACAACATATTGAACTAGGAACATTGATATATTCTCGGGCACTTAGATTCTCCTCTTCTTGTTACCCTTCTTCGAACCTTCCGATTTAGTCGGAGTCTTACACCGCGAGAGCATCATAAGCGTAGAAGAAGCTTCCATTTCCACGGCTCTGCCATTGATCATTTCACGAAGAGCTTCGAGTTTTTTCTTCGTCTCCTTCAGCTCGTCCATGTTCAGATCCTTCACATCCTTAATATTGTTATTTTCGCACGTTTTCTTCAGATTCTTCTCAAGGGCCTGTATAACCATTCAAGATTACTGCCAATATGTATATGTAGAGTTTTATACGAATATCTATAAAATTTTATACGATACCTCCCCGCGGAGTTTCTCAACTTCCAACTCTTCCTCGAAACTGTGGAGGCATGCAAGAGAATTTTCAACCCTGGCCTTGGCGGCAGTTGTTCTCTTGGCCCTCCGAGAAGTGGCGTTTGCGTTTTTGCAAACGCTACGATTATGCGTTTCGGAGGATCGGTCGACAGGGCCAAGGTAGCGGTCGACAACCGCGTGGACGCTGGGGTTGCCGTACGAGTAGGGTCTTCCTCCGGGAGAGAAAACCATGACGGCCACGTCGACGCCGCATAGCGTCGAGAGCTCGTCTGCCTTTTTGAAAACGCCGTTTCGGCGTTTCGAAAACGTCACTTGCCTGGTGCTGCTGTCCTTCACCATCTCCATCGGAATTTTCCTACGCCCCATTTTTTTTTTTTTTTTTTCTTATTAGAACAGTAGCTTTTTTTTTTTTTTTTTTGTGGATTGATGTTTTTATGAGATGCCCTCCATTTATAGATGTTTTTTTTGGAGCAATGGTGTTTGGTATTTAGTTGTGTCTATCCACAGAGAGTTTCATATTCCATAATAGGCTCTGATTTTACCTATTCCGTATGCAAAAATTTTAATATCAAAAAAGAAAAAAAGAGAAACAATTTGGTGGGTCATTTTAATTACTTTTATAGGTTTGGAAATTTCTATATGATTTGTCCATAATTCAATCATACATTTTATTAAAAAATCTAGTGTTAATAGATTTGGTTTTACTACGATATTTTTTATTTTTTTTGTCATTTTACAACTCTATTTAAATCATTTAAAAAATCAAGCTTCTAAAAAATCTTTTGCAAAATGGTACCTTTTTAAATAGTATGAGTTGGTTTAATTAAAAAGAGAAATAAAATAACTTGTTTTTGGACTAATGATCTCTACTTTCCATTGAGAGCAAAAAGAACTCTTAAGTCGTGGAAAAGCTATACAGCCATTTATTTTTTGATAATACATACATACATATATATATATCCATTTGTTATTGATGTTAGTGTCTTATTGATGTCACAATTTATATATATTGAACTACGTCATCTTTTTAAAATAAAATTTAGATAATCATATTTGAGCCTAAAGTACAAAGTTTTATCATGTAATTAGACACACACATATATAGAGAGATTGTCGTATGTACATGCACATGTAGGGGACTTTATATGGACATTCATGAGCTTTTAGTTAATTATTTCCTTTGGCCACCTTCCTTACTTTGCAAAGCGTTGATTGTTTTTCCTTACTTGTCTTATGTAATACCATTTTTTTTATTTTTTTTTGTCACTAGTCTGCATTTTACCATATAATGAAATTAATTTTAAATTTAATTAAACACATATGGAAAAAGATCTGGGGATTTTTAGTTTCTTATTCATTGCCAGTAGATTTTTTTCTTCCATACATAATTTACATTCTTGGGATTTGATTGGTCCACGTGGACATGAAATTCATGGGCTCCGTCTCATTTTGGGCCGAAAGTTTGGTGGTGAGTGATATATTAGTAGAACAACCGAAGAGACATGATCAAGTGCTCTCGAGCTCATGGTAACATTTTGTACTCCGCCAAATATCAATACTTCTTTGACGACACAAAAAAAGAAAAAATCATAATAATCTAATCAAATTAATAATTGTGATTAAGAAAAAGTCACTTTAGACTTTGGAGCATATAATTATGCAATCCTAACCAACAAGACAGTTTGGCCGAGTGGTCTAAGGCGCCAGATTTAGGCTCTGGTCCGAAAGGGCGTGGGTTCAAATCCCACAGCTGTCATATAATTTTTTTTTCTTCTTTAAAAAAAATTATTACGTACCTAAATTTGAAATTCATAATTCGATCAAATTGAATTTTTATTTGGAACAAAGCCGTAACACGACAAATAATTTTCAGATTTTGTAATGGAAAGTATGACAAAAAGGGCTACAACTGCGAAATATTTCTTCATGTGCTCACTCTTTCATGCGTTTTGATCGTCAAGATATTGGTGGTAGGCATAAGAAACGAACCCCCAGAAAGCCAAAAGCATCGAAACCAGCTTGATTCCGCTCATCTCATCGTGGAAGAACACCATCGCCACGACCGGAACCACCGGCAGACCCAGCGTGCTTATCACGTTCGAGAACAGCGACGACACCTCCAGAATCAGTCCCACGCTTCCGACCGAAAACGCCTGCCACGACACCGACGCGCCGGCAATGATCATAAAGTACGAAGCTTTCCCCAGTCTGAACTGGCCCATTTCCGCACTCAGCGTTTTCCACTCTCCGCTCCAGAAGAGCCCCGCCATCACAGCACATGTAGCCACCAGCGACTGGTATATCACCATGTCTAGTATTGCCCTAAATGTTCTCTTCTTGAGGATCTTGTCGAATGCGAGATCGGTGAGGGAGAGCGTTAGGGAATACCCGGCCGAGCTGCCGATCGTGTAAATGAAACCGACCATGTGGTTTGACCTAGAGGACTGAGAAGAAGAAGAGACGCCACGTTCAGGTTGGAGGACGAGAAGGACGGAAGAGATGGTCAAGAGAACGATCGAGTTGATTACGAAAGGTGTGAATCTTTGCGAGTTTAGAAAGTATGAGAAAACGGCATTGAAGGCCAACTGTGATGCAGAAATCAGAGAGAATGTAGAGACGGGAAGGTAGAGTAACCCTAGCGAGTACAGAACTGAGTCTCCGGCTACAATCAAACCCAACACGACATAAACTGACACCAGGGTCAAGGAACAAGACCTTGAGGAAGATGATGCCTCTTCTGTTTCGGTTTCGGTTTCGGTTCCGTGTTTAGGGTTAGTGTAGAGATAACAAGGAAGGAGAAGAGGAAAGCCGACAAGCTGAACTAGGGTTTCGAGCCATTTTCCGTTACCGCCTTTGTCGTAGTACAATCTTCCCAAGAGTGTAGCTATGGTCTGACCGGCCAAGAGGAGAATTACATAGAGTGAAACCCTAAACCACCACAAGTAAGTATGACCTTTCTTCTCCATTTCCCCAATAATCTTGTTGCTTACGCCGCCAATCCCTTTCGAGTTATGTTCTGATTCTATTACACAAAGCAGAATGTACAAGCAGTAATCGTATATTATTACAGAGGTTAGAAGAAGAAACCAGATATATATATATATATATATATATATACTATGAGATTTATATGAACATGATGCATATACAGATCTGTGAAGCTTCTGAATAATAATATTGCCTAATTGGATTGAAAACTTGTAGGGATCGACTACATATACCGCCATTGATGTGAAGCTGGAGTTCTAGTGCTGCTTCTTTTCCCATTCGAGAGCTGACGAACATGGACCAGACAGGAGCAAAAGGTGAGGGAACTAGTGAAGATGTTTTGCCCCTATTTATTGTGATGTGTGTGTGTGTGTATATATATGTGTGTGTATGCATGTATTAAGGCAAACCGTATACAAGTGTTGTTAGCTTATATATAGTAGATAGAATTCGTCGGAATCATTTTTATTTAATAATATTTGGTCCAATGGGGAATTTGTCTGAATCATTACAAGCCATTTTTTGTAGTTGAGTGACTGTTGTATCTGTAAAGTATATTTCTTAATATTGTGAAATCACAATCATAGATAATATAATGATAACCTAAGTTTGAACTTTAAAAAAATATATCGTTACAAGAAATTATAATAGTCGTGGGAAAGGTTATGCCCCGAAAAAAGTTGCGAGCTGAACGAGATGCACTCTTGGAATGAAACAACCTCTCTTCTCCTTCCTAATCGTGGCATAAATCTTTAGTTAACCATAGTTAATTAAAATCCCATACTCTAGAAAAACATGAAATTAAGCACGTGGTGACGAGGGCATTAAAATTTAATTATTATATATTATTTGTATAAGTTTCTACCAAAACAACACTTTTTATATCACTATGAAGATGATTTCTTGAATCGGTTACGACGAAAAAAACATTTTGAAATTGGATAAGAACTTTGGCTTTCACATTTATATATAGATATATTATATATATATTCCGAGAACAAAAGTGAAGATGCAAATAACAATTGAACAATGAGATCATATCAGAGACATGGTGGAGGAATCTGCGTTCCAATATATTTGGCTCTCACGTTTCTGCATGAAGAAGAAGCAGAAGCTTGTCTTCTTCCTCCTGATGAAGACAAATCAAGATGAACGTTTTCGAGGTAAACATTCTGACAAGGCATGCCTCTGCTACAATGCAGCTGAACTGCAATGGCCGACGATGATGTCCCTCTTATGTTCTTGAAGTATATATCACTCAGCTTCACCCTCGACGGTACCTGAAAACGCAACAATACATCCAAATCTTGATATCATGTAACATGTAAAAGAACAAATGAGGGATGGGTGTCTTTTTTTTAACCTTGGACGTGCAGGAAGAGAATGGACAGTAGGATTGATCGATGATGATGGGATTGGTGACATTGTTCATGATGATGTTCTTGAATGTCATGTTGGTCGCCGAGCTCAAACCAGGCGAGTTAGCCCATGTCTTGATCCTGATTCCGTTCGTGGTACCAATCATTCTGCAGTCTCTTACCACGAGTCCCTTCACGTCCTTCTCGTTCGGATATCTTCCAAGGCTTCCAACACTTGAGAGAGAGAGAGAGAGAGAGAGAGAGTTAGTGATCTTTTCTGTGATAAAACTGAATAGCAGAGGTGGGTTTGATACCTGATGCCATGGCCTGGTCCACATCTAATGCTGGTGATGGTTATCTGAGAATTTCCTTGCCCGATCGAGACACAGTCATCTCCAGTAGCGATACTTGAACGGGAGAAATAGACATTGGAGCTGCGTTCGATGTGGACACCGTCAGTGTTGGGACTGTCGGAAGGAGCAGAGATCTTGATTCTTGTCCCTTTGAAATCTCTGCACTCTACTAATGCTATGTGGAAGAACTTGCTGTTGACCGAAGTTATCCCTCTTATAACTGTTCTATTCATCCCCACAAACTTCACGTTCTGAAACAAGGGCAAGAACTTTTCTTGCATCATACGTTTTTTTTTCAGACAAAACATTTTATGTAAAGAAACTTGTGATGATGACTCACGGTCGGGAGGAGTTTGCAGTTGAAATCAGTGGGGCAGCCATTAAAAGGCCAAGCTGAGGCTCCTTGACCATCAAAGGTACCTCCTCCGGTCAAGGTTAAGCCATCTATCCATCCAAATTCAATCCAACCGGTCCCCGATCTGTACTTTGACAGATCGGTCACCGCCTTCAGATGACCCTGCGAGTGTGAAAGATTGGCTCAACTTTTGAACGAAAACCCGAGAAACAACAACTTATAGAGAGATCGGATTTATACCTTGAGATGGACGGTGATATCTGACACGTTTCTGCAGGGTCCGGCAAATCTAAGAGGACCAAGAGAGTAGACGCCTTTCGGAATTACAAGAACTACAGAACCTGAAGCTTTACATGCTTTGTTCCACGCTGCTAGAAATGCCTATACAGTTATATCCAAAACACACGCAAAAAAAAAAAAACTAATGCTTTCACCAGTAGCTCATATTCTGATTGTATCTTAGATATCTTTTGGAAATGATCGATGCGACCAAAGTGAAGAGTTTAGGTGCAGAAGAAGAGGGCAGGTTAAAGTTGGAACCTTGGAGTTGTCAGTTCGAGCATCAGCTCGAGCGCCATAGCTATGGACATTGACAATGACAGAGTTGATGCGTCTGTTTCGCACGGACAAGTCTGCTCCTCGTGTTTCGGAACCAACCGAAGTGGGTTTTCCTCTAAGAACAGAACCGTTGGAACAGAAGATGGATGATGGCAAGAGGAGTACGAGGCAGACAACAATGGCGATCTCCATCTGTTTTTTTTTTTTTTTGGGGGGGGGGGATTTTGAAGGTGAACTAATTAGTTTTTGAGTTGATTTTTAAGAGCTCGCAGATAGCAAAAATAAAAATCAAAAAAAAAAAAAAAAGAGAGATATTTTTCGGGGAGTTAGAAAAGAAACTGCTACGTTTAACTCCCACCCCCACTCCCACTTCTTCACTCTCTGCGAGTTAACTGTCTTAAACTCGAGTCTATGTAATTATACTTTTTTTTAGGCTTTTGCTGTAATTAATTATAACTTAACTGCCTTAAATTCAGAAGCTTCGAAGCAACACAACAGAAATCTCGCATATATTTCTCTTTCCTTTTTCCAATTTAACAAGGTTTCAACATCACATTAGCATTACTATACATTTTTGTGGGACCCATTACAGTGACGTGTCACCAGCAGAAGTAACAAAGACTTGTAAAGACTTCGAAATGGTCTGCCAATTTGGCGAAGCGACGTTGGCATCTGGGGTTCTGGTTTTGTTGTACGGACCCCTCAGGCTGAATATTCCATCAAAAAAATGGCGGAGACCGCTTCTGAAACTCCCTGTATTATTGTTTGGAATCCCATGTATTTCTCTGCAAATCCATTACGAAAGAAACGGCGAAAGAGATTATTGATCAGGAAAGGGCAATGAAACAGTCGTGCTGAGTTTTAGCATGAACAATGAAAGAGCTAATGATCAGAAAAAGGGCAATGGATGATTGGAGAGACTCACAGGTCATTGATGAATCTGAAGAATAATGAATGAGAAGCAATAGAGAGACATGGCGATGGCAAAGCCGGCTATAATGTTAGAGAGCAGCCTCTTGTTATCTTTTGTGGGTACGAAAACCATCTTGAGGGTGTTGGTCAGCTCGAACACACGATGAGATACCTGGTGAAGAACACCGTTTGATCGAAGATGTTAAAAAACTTTCCAACTTCGAGGATTAAAAAGAAAAGAGAGAAGAATCTACAGCTGAAGCTTCTTACAAGGATGTAAATTGCAGTAGTGAGCATGAAGTTGAGTAACGGGTATTCCGGTATAATGGAGAGAAGCCACTTCGGTTGCCCGTTTGGCATGTTTGATCTGGAACAAGAAAAACAAGTATATTATATTACTCATCATAGAACTGAATCAGTGTTTTTTTTTTCTGCAGAAAACCAAGATTTTAATCAGACTACAAACCTCAGCCAGATATGAAATTGGGAAATGTAAGTCTCTAGAGTGACCTTTCCAAGCCACCTGATGTAAAAACAGACATAAAAGTTCTCATGTCAGAAAACAAGACAAGCTCGTTTCAATGGAGGGTTATGTCATTGAAACTCACGCGAAAAGGGTCAAGGAGAAACATCGAAGCTGCTGGGTGAAATTCCGAAGGCATATGTAAACACTGGATCCCTCAGAACAAAATAAAGAGTCAGATTTCAACCCGAAAATGTAAAAACAGAGATGGGATACAAAGATAAAAGAGGGTGGCTTCCGGAACGCACGTTATGGGGATCCATGAAGTGTATGGATGATACTTGTTGTATGCGGCTTTTTCCAGCTTGTATATACATTCATACCACAAGTATCCTACCTAAAACAATTTGAAAAAAGACATGAAATATGCAAATATGTGTACTATTAGTGGATTCAACTATCACAACAAGCTAAAATATTAGGAAGATGACTTACAACTATAGAAGCAGTAACTATGCCAGTCTTGATTGAGAGCCTTTTCTTGGTTTCACACTCCTCCAATTTTTCCATCCATTTCTCCACCTAGAATATAATATTTCTAAGCTCTCGAGATTTATACCAATGACATTATAGACAGAACAACAAGGGAATTCCATATATACATATAAACGCTTACAGTCGGGTGGAAATAGGCATAAATCATCCCGATGATCCATATGTAGCGATCAAGGCCTGATCTGAAGTGCCATTCATGCAGTCTAGAAAGATCGGGCTTTGCAGGGTCAGTGTAACCTGCCAATTTTCACATTCAACTTCCATAAAGTTAGAATCTTTCAATTCCCATGGTGAAAAATTTCTGGCTAAAAAAATGAAAAAGAAAACGTATAAAATTGTTGGGAGTTAGAGATGTTGATCACCTAGGAAAAAAGTTAAAGGACCCCAGAATATTTCAAAAACTCCAGGAATTTCCCACATCAAGAAAACGAAGAGGAAACATGAAAAAATCTTCACAGCCATCACTGATCCGATCTCATTATACTTGCTGAAGATACCCAGAGCTACATAGACCATTACGGTGAAGAGAGTGTGCATCGGACAGATGTAATACAGCATATACTCATTGTTGAGAACAATACAGCAAAATGCTACAAAGAAATTCAACCTCCACATCATCTGGGTGACAACAAAAGATTTCAGAAGTTGAAATAAAGTCTTGTTGGTAAAAAGGTTATATCATATGCTCGGAGAATGGGAATGAACAATTCACCTGAGCAAAACGTGCGAGAGAAAAATCCTTTCTGACATAGTAATATGAGAAGTTTCCAAATCCTGTCATCCAGACATAAGCAGCAATGAACACACGAATTGCGTTGTAAAGCTCTGCCGCAGCAAAATAGTGGTACATCAAGAACAGAACCTGTACAAAGTCACAGATAAAGAACAATATGTTTTTTTCCTTAAAAAATCAGAAATAAGCATTGAAAAACAGTAATGGAGGAAGAAACAACAACCAATGAGCATCGTCATGCTGATTAACATCATTTTAACCCAGAAAAACTTACCTGCATCCATCCTTTCCACTCTTCGGTCTGGTGACGATTAAGGTAAAGAATAGATTTTCCAGTTATCGGTGACTTGTCAATATGTTTCTTGAGAGAAGTCATTGCCGAAACTATGATGAGAAGAATGTACAGAAAGAGGAAAAGGTCGCGGTTGTAATTCTGTCCAAAGGAAACAATATCAGATGAACATGGCATTCGAATTTGTGAAGTGGATATTATTGTAGGAAAGAGGGATGGGAAATGGGAGAAAGACTAAAAACTTTCAAGTGTACCTTGGTAGAATCTCCTAGCGAATTTGTGCGATCACATATATAGAAATATATTAGGATTGCGCCAAACTCCGACCTAGGTAACAACGTGAATATTTGCATAAGCATATACCCAAGGAGATTGTTATATTATTATTTCTTATGCTTAGTTTTCGCTCACATTGCTCTCAAAGTTGCTCGGTTTTCCATCAAGAAAGAATCTTCCATACTCAAAAACCTGCAGTCCCATAAAAAGCAGAAACTATAGAGTGAGTGCTGACAAGGAATTGTTATGAAAAAAAATTGGGGAAAAATTATGTGATGAAAAAACCAACCTGATTAAGTTCATTCTGATGGATGAGTTATGAAACCTTGCAGATGTTGACCGGGCAAGACCTCCCTCAAGCAAATCGGTTTTGTCGCTGCCCTTGTCTGCTGCCCCTTCCAAGTCAACCAGATCTGAATGACTGCATTAGAGGAAGCAAGTAACTCTTTTGAATATACCATAGCCTATGAATAATGTTAAACAGGAGAACGAAGTTGCAAAACTTACGGTTTTGAGGGAAACATAGATTTCTTGTACTCAAGAAGCTCCGAGTATAACCACCCAACGAAAATCGGAACTGCCCCCAGAAGAAAAGATACCTACGAAATTTAACATCGAAGTTCAAACTTAAAGACCAAGATACCATCAAATCACCTCTGGATTGGCAAAAAAAAAAACTACTAGAGAATTACACTCATATGCACAGTTTTAGCAATTTTGTGGATTACAAATTGATTCAAAGGCCTAAATCCATGCCCCTTGTTAAGTGATATTCACACGATCCCTTGATCGGTTATCGTGCTTATTAACCACGATTCATGGGCACAGCACTTTTTGGTTAGGTAATAAGGTCACAAAACTTAAAAGCTCTATTCTACATGGTTTGATGTCATCAAATAAGAAGACTAACATATATTATCTATCTCCTTCGACTTAGTCCTGAAAATTACCCTTCATCTGATATGACCCTAAGAAATTACTGGCAGTGCTACCGTACATTCAGAGTATCAAATCTCACATGAGAGGTAAATTTCTGTAAATTGATCTCAATTGTTTGCTCAAGAACGAAATAACTCTCCAACATGGAGTAATATTTATATGGATGCGCCATCATCAGGCACTTCATACATTCCCTTCCATTAAAATTGGTGGGTTTCAATCGATCAGTCATATTCTTCCATCATCTCTGTCCTCCCATGCACTATAATTCCTTCGAGTACAAGAAACCCAAATTGCAGAAATCAAATTCTCTGCAAACTATACAATGTTACATCACATCCTACTGCAAAGTTTCAACCTTTACCGAAATCCACATCAAATCGACTTAACATTGAGTCGAAACTACCAGAAAATTTCAGTTCCCAGTATCAATTTCACGAGAAATCGTACCTGGCCCGGCGTAATCGGCCCCGGATCCGCCATTTAAGGGATCTTAAGCGAAAACTCGGAACTGCGAATACACCAAAAACAAAACACACAAAGCAAAATCAACAATGTGCACACGAACAAGAATACGAAGAAGGAATAACAAGCTCAAATTGCACGGATCGGGAGACAAATCGAACGTACTAGAGATCGACAACAGGGAAACAGAGAGTGATCTGACTAGGACGAAGGAGGTGGAGAGAGATGAGAAAGTGATCTCTACGAGACGATCATAAATATCAGAGAGAGAGAGAGAGAGATGTGAAGAGGTTTGCTTGAAGAGTAGAGAAAGACGGCGGAAGGGGCGTCGTTTTCGATCGCCGGCGAGCGGTTGCTCCGTATGTTGCTTTTCGGCTTTCAACAGGTTAGAGACAACGACTTATTTCCTTCCCCCTTTTTTTTCCTTGTTAAAAATTGTGGAAATTGCTTACAATTAATTTTTATACATTTTATTATTTTACCACAATTACCCACTACACTAAATTCAAAATATTTAAAGAAACCCATTATAGATTCAGATTTACATGTAATATATGTTATGGCTTAGTAACGAATAATACATACATATATGCATCCAAAATTCATAGGGAACACAACAGCGTGTCTGTTTAAATCGTATTTTCAAATGGTTTTCGGACATTTTCTATCATTATTCGAAATTAGCGAGATACCCATTTCTTTTATATGATATTTTAATATCTTATTTTAAAAAAAACGTATTCATTTATAGCGAAACAGGAACTAAATCCACAAAAAATGGGAATTATAAAAGAATGATCGTCAAAGCCATGCCATGCATGAGAGTTTGACCAGACACCTCTAGATCGTGTTGGGTTATTACAGGTCCACCACCGAATCTTGTACTTCCGTCACACTCGTGTCTGATCTGTGATTTAGAGGGACAGATAAAATGCAAAACTGACTAAATAATTATGCAAAATAAATTGCTATTGTTAACATTTAATCATATTCGAATAAAAGCTTATGTACATAGTTGGGTCCCTTGATTCCATGGGAAGCTAAAGGACACAGAACTAAAAATAAATATACATGTAATTTATATTGAATTGCAATAAATTAATAATATATATTTTTTAGATTTAACTAATCAAGATACATTAGTTGAGCATTATAAAAAAAAGGATATAGATTAGTTGAGTTCGGAAAATAAAATATATAGCCAATGAAATAGATTGGTTATGTTTGGTCCCTTAGTTCTTACTTATTCCCATGTCTGAGAAAGACGTAGCTACTTCTTTGACCACCGAGGCTTACCAATCAAGAGCAATGTCTTTAAAATATTCGTATTCAATTTGATTTTTATAATCGTTAAAGAAGGATATAGCAGAAACTTCAACTGTTGTTATATGAATATATATATATATATGTGTGTGTGTGTGTTAGAGAGAGAGAGAGAGGTGTATGTATAGATAATCGTATATTACCTTCAAAATCAGATATGATATGCATGCATGTTGATCGATTGTATATACAATTTCATTGAACAGACGTGTCGAAGATGTTTGGAGTAAGACAATAATTGCATTGCATGTCTTCCCAATTATTTGTGAATTGGGTGATTTGGTACATATCATATAAACTATTAAATATTTGGTAAAGCTTATTATTTCGTGTTATAATTTGTGTGTGTGTATATATATATATATATATTAAATTAAACAGTAGTGGTCAAACCAAAATGATGCCTACGATATCCTAATGCATCTATGATATGTACGTTATAGGCTTGCCAAATAAATATTCGGCGTGTGTGCGTATGTATGTATGTATGTATGTATGTATGTATGTATGTATGTATGTATGTATGTATGTATGTATGTATGTATGTATGTATGTATGTATGTATGTATGTATGTATGTATGTATGTATGTATGTATGTATGTATGTATGTATGTATGTATGTATGTATGTATGTATGTATGTATGGTTTCTAGCACGGTTTCACAAAAAAAAATGTATTAAGCAGGCCTTTTCGAAAGAACAATTACATGTCCCAAAGAGATATCTATTTATATATATATATATATATATATATATGAGAGTGTGTGTAGGTGTAATTGTATGTTTCTGTCCATTTTAGGGTTTGGCAATCACTTGATTCTCCCGGCCGGAAGATCTGAAGATTGCTTCTTTTTTTAGGATTCCTCGTCATCTTCGAGTCTTGTTAGGTAAATTTGGTAGTGACCCAACAACACATCGTTATCACAATAACACTATTATTTACGTTACTGAAATAGAATGACATAACCACTCCTATATATAATTTAAAACGCATGTATATATATATATATATATATATTGATTTACAAATGATTCGATACGGCATTTGATGAAATCTGATTAAATATGTATGCTGAGTCATTCTGTCTATACTAAAAAAAATCATAATTGTTCTTAGCATTTGAGTTCGTTGTTTATTACCACATTATTAATGAAAAATAAATAAAAATAGATCTTATAATAAATGATATGCAACAACAAATAGTAATACCAATCCCATTGGCGAATTATTTGAGAAAGCTATAAAGCGATGTGTACAATAACTTTACATTTAATCATAGACACATTTAGTTGAGAGAATTCAATGGACTTAATTAATTATCATGGCACTCATAATGATATACGGATATAGTTTGTCTGAAAATAACGCAATCGATTCCATTGGTTAGATTATGGAAACAGGTTTGGAGATTAGACATATCGGTTGAATTTCAAACAGCGCTTTCCAGTTCCATCGTAGCAATGTCCACTTCCAAAGCCACAGGAACGATAAATTGTCATAATTGAGTCATTTGGTTTTCTTCCATGGCATAAAATACTCATAAATTTTGCATGTGCGTATGCATATACGTATATATGTACGAATGAAAGTATTTGTGTGATGTACGTACGTACGCATGTATTATGTATTTTATGTGGGGGTTAATAATTGGTGCATATCCTATACTGTGGTCCGTGGATAAGATTGGAGCAGAAGACGACAAACGTTTTTGGTCCATTATCTTAAAAAGGAAGAACTCAACTTGTTTTGTTTGTCGTTTGAGTTGTTCGTATATAGCCGAAAAATATAAGTGAATTTTGTTATTTTTATAAATTAATTTTGGTTAAACCGACCTAAGAATGAATACTAGGGTACGTATTGAACCCGGTTATCGGACATCTAAAGATAACGTTTGTACATAATCGAGAGTCAAACCCTTGACCGGCTTTATATGAGTTGAAATACAAATACTTCAACCGATTATTCAATAATATTCAAAAATCGCGTACACCTATTTAAAAAAACACATTATAAGAAAATTACGCGGTGAGTTTATTGGATAAATCAACAGCTAATATTTGTTTATTTGTGAATTTAAAGATTATTATAGAAATTACTGTTAAGTACTGTTAAATCAACTGCAGTCCTTTTTGTTTGTTCAAAGTGGCTGACATATCAACGAGCGGATTTTAGCAAATATTTGGCAGATACAATACAATCCATATATTTCCAAATTTCCCAAATTCTTTACTGAAATTTAATTTGAATTTTTACGGTAATATGTAAATATAAGATCCATTATTATGTGTTACGCGTGTAAAAAACATGAGAAAATTAACATTAGATGGAGATCAATCTCGTAAAAAGTTATGTCGTTTTCGCTGTTAAAGGAAGAAAGACCCATCACGGATCTGCTTCTACAAATGATATTAAAATACGGGAAAAACGTCATGTCACATGATGATGATACCATGCAGATGAAATGCCCATAAAAGGAAAAAAAAATCATAAAATAAAAAAAGTGGGGAGAATCCTCTCAAGATAATCAAAATCCTAACACAAGTTTTTTTCCCCTCCTCTTCCAGCTAATTATATATCTACACGCTAAAAAGAAACAAAAAAGAAAACATTACACACACACACACATATATATATATATATCGAAAGTCTCCTTTCATATTTATCTCTATATATATGTATGTATATGAATACATGATGTGTATATAGAAAGTAAATATCATCAAGGCTCGTGCTTGAAGAAAGAAGGAAAGATCTCCTTCAAAAGCTCATAATCACTGCCTTGTAGGTACCCCGCGTGTTGTTGAGAACTAGGGTTTACGTTCACACTGTTATTACCACCACCGCTTTGACTTTGACTTTGACCATACCCATGCATCAGCACCGCCGCACCTCCGCCGCCGAGATTTCCGCCGGAGTAATTAGCCGACGACGTCCTCAAGAAATCGTGGGCTAGGGTTCTGGGATCGGCGGATGAGTAATAAGATGCGGTGGAGAACATGGCGGCGGCGGAGCTTCCTCGGAGATTGGACGGAATCGGGTGGTTGTGTTGACCCTCATAGGTTGTAATAACAACTGTCGGATCTTGGTACGATCTCTCCACTCGTTTCTTCACGTTGCACCTCTGCGTCGTGCATCTGTAGTAACTCCTGTGTATATATATTCCGGATTACAACGGTTATATACAGCGGACCTACACTATATATTCTCCGTATATACGTACTATAGTTAAACAGTCTTGTGAATATACGTATGTATACGTGTATATATACCTGGGATAAGGGCTGTTCTTGACGGCTTTTTGACCGTATTTTCTCCATCTATAACCGTCTTCGAGATGGTCGACTTCGCTCTTAGTCATAAACGCTACGCGCGGTTCCTTTTGCTTCTTCTCCTCGTTCTTCTTGGCTTTACCTCTGAATGTACAAATCATTCGATACGGTTTAATTAATCGCATGTATTGTGAACGCCGATCCAAATAATTACATGGATTATAATGAATAATTAAAGTGATTAGCGAGAAAAACGTTATTATGTAACGAAATGGACCAATCTTTGGCTGTTACTTAACGTAACGTAACTGAACTCTACAAGATTAGCGAGGAAAACGTTCTTGTTTTGTTTCTGTCCCTCAAACAGCTTGATCGTTTGGATTCGTTAATGATTTTTTTTATATATATTTACCTAAAAAAAATTAAAATTAAAAAATATTTTTTCCTACTATAGGAGTATTTCCAAGAATGTGAACAATTTTCATTTGAATTCTAGAATCTTGTCTGGCGAACTAAGCCAAGAAATCTCCAATAATATTTTTAAAGATCTGGCCCGCTTAAATGCTGCATTAATTTCTTCCGTTAAATAAAAGCCTATTAATTTTTTATGAAGTAATTAAGTATCGGATTTAAGCATTTAGACAACATATTACAAGTATAGGATACGTGAAATCTAAATTATCTTTTTCTAATCAAGGTAAACTTTTTTTTTTTAAAGAACTTACATTTTCTTGGAATTTTCTCCACCATGGTCTTCTTCACCTCCTCCGGTCACCGCCTCCCTCTTCCGGCGGCTTCTGCCGGAATCTTCATCGGGACGATCGGCTTCACTCGAAGAGTTAGAAGAGACAGAAACCCTAGTCGTGCTCTCAGTAGTTGCACCAATATTACTACCCTTCTGGTGAGAAACATTCCCTTGATCGATGGAAGAGAAAACCTCGGAGGAAGAGGGAGACAACCCGAAAGCCTTCTCGAGCGACTCGTACGCTGTCGGTGAACTCCGGAGACAGTCGGTGAAGCTTAGTGTCGTGTAAGAAGATGGATCGAACCCTTGTGAGATATTGTTTCCAAAGGCCGAAGGCCCTGAAACCAAATGATGATCAAGAGGGTTGATGATCTTGTGGTTGTAACTATGATCATCCTCGAACAGGTACGATGAAGCATATGGGTAGCTGTATAGATCTTTTGTTTCATTAGACATGACAGAATAACAGCAGCGAGACTAAGAAGAGGAAGAAGAAGGAGAAGGAGGAAGAAAGAAGAAAAAGTTTAAATTGGTTTAGGTTTATGGGATCTGATTTGTGGTAGACTTTTGGGTCTTCGCTTGTCCCTTATTTATGCCCTTTGAAACTCCAACAGAGAGAGAGAGAGAGAGAGAGAGATGGATAGTTTTTGGGCTAATTGATTTTGAGAATATGGATCCAAGCAATATAGATGGCGATACAAAATCTCATTTTGCATGTGAATTGAAACCATGTGATAAATCTTTGAAAAGGACTTCTCCATTATCATTTTTCTAGAGAATAAAAGGACGGAGATTTTTCCAATTTTGAAAACGAGAGCATGTTAAAAAAACAATGTGAACATAAAAATTGGAAAGATATATAGACACGATTATTATATTATTATTATTACTATTACTACCATTATAAATTCAGTGTTGCCAAAAAAAGGAAACAGATAAAAATAGAGAGAAAGAATGTAATTATTATTTTTGTAATATATATATATATATATTGTGTGTGTGTGTGTGGCTCTAGGGTCTTGGGCTTTGAATGAGACTTTGCAATAAAAACTTTTACATAAAGGATAAGTTGACAAAATCACTTCTCCATCCCCCCCTTGGTGGAAAGAGTACAAAAATGGCTTCTAGTGAGGAAACATGCTAAAACTATGTTTCTTAATCTTAATGCTTAACGCCTCTAAATGTTTTTTCATTAAATTAATGCTTAAATAATCTTAATACTCACACACTTATTGCACCATAATTTAATAGTTAATTCATTACAAGCCATGCATATCACAAATCATATATGCTTATATATAAAAGCTTGTTTAACTGTTTAAAGATTTGATCTTTATTATAAAAAATTGTCTCCACAAAATAAATTTTCTAATGAGTAGCGTTTCATGCTTTGCCTTTGGGTTGTTTCGGTGTTAATATTTGTGGCGAATGAAGGTGAGAAGCACGCGCGGAGACAGAGCGCGTGAAAGTAGGCGACGTAATTGAAGGAGTCAGCGAAGACTAAGGGCTTACTGGTGACCGGGTACCGGCGATAATCAGTCTTCCGGTCATCAGAGACGGAAAGAGACAGTCAAAGATTCAAACGGGAAAAAGATTTAAAAAAAAAAGCGGTTTTGTTTTGGGAGTATTAGGCTGCCACGTGTAATTACTGGCACCGGCACTTGACCGTAGCCGACACATCACCCGGCACGTGCGAAACCTCCTCCTCCCCTGCCTACTCTTAAAAAATTAATATATCATATTATTGGCACTAAAAAATAAAAATCTAAACTGTTAAGATACTATATAAATGACATAATTTTGTTTTATAGAGATTTTAAATCGGATACTATTAAAATAACATTTGGGTTCTGTATATCATGATTTAAAATTTAGGATCAACCATCTTCAATCATAACAGTATAATTTAGTTTTTCGCTTTAATTTTTACTATTTTTTATTTACCAATTTGATCATATATAAACAAAAATCGCATGTATAGCAATATAATCCAAACGTAAGATATCCAAAGAAATGATCATATTATATTTTAAATGTTGACTAACATAAATCATAAAAAAATAAATATGTAAAATATCTTTTCACTCTATATAACTATTGACGCTCGCACCAAATTTTATTTTTTGATAATCTGAAAATTTAATAGATTTTTTTATCCGAATATATTTTCCAAAAGATCAGAAAAATCTATATAAATACATGTTTCTAAGTGAAAATTCGAATCTGGATTGAAACAACTAAACACAAACCCATTAAATGTTAAATCCATTGTAAAATTTAGAATAAATTCCAAAAGAAAGTTCAATGTTCGAGAAAGAAAAAAAAATTATGACCGAGGGTTAACTTATGCTGATGGATACATGACGTCAGCACACCTTCTCAAACTCCTTTCCCACTAAAGCTTCTCCCTCGGGTGTAAAGGTGAATAAACGGTCCAACCATGCTATTTAAATTACGTAATTGCTCATACATATAAATGCATTTTTTATATAATATGAAGTCTTTAATAGTGGAGTAATGTGGACTGATGGGGAAGCAGTTTACGTGGAAAATGAAATGATTTTCATTTTATTCAAATTTTTAGTGTAAAAAACAAGATGTTTTTGATGTGATAAGTGTGTGTGTGTATGTATATGTATGCATATACAATTGATTTTATCTATTTCTACGATATATATATATATATATATATATATATATATATATATATATATATATTCATCGACTATAAAAAGGGGCTATTTGCAAAAGGGTGTGCTATGAATAGGTGGAATTCCTAATCGACGAGACAAATTAGATCAGCTTTCCATATGGTCAAAGTAAAATATTTGGTTTCCTCGTAATCATCATAATAAAAATATCAAATCATGAAAATAGAAATAAAAGGAAATATTTTAAATATTGTCATTTGGAAACATTAAATATTACAAGATCAAAATTACATGATACATGTACATACATATATTTTAAATATTGTCATTTGGAAACATACGTATTTCGATATGAAAACATTGGTATTTGATATATATATATATATATTATAGTTTTTAAAATTAGATAATATTTCCATTACTTTCATATATTTGGGATCGGATTTTCGGACAAACTCGTATCTAAATGAGTTTTACGTCTGAAATTTATTCATTCCTTTTCCGGACAGAATTGCCTTTGTTTGCGGACGGATTTTCCGTAAATACCAACCATCTATAAATTTTTTTTTTTTTTAATTTTCACAAACATTGTACCAAAAAAATAGGCTTTTAATATTTTTTTCCGATGATTGGGACTCTCTTTCTGGTCAAACAAAAAATAAAAAGGGCAAAACATGATGAAATTGATTTTCTCGGAAAGATGAAAATGAGAAATGCAACTCTACTATTGATGATCCCCATCTTACAAAGACATTTGTTTTTACTTTTTATATAATCGAAATAAAATAAGTTATTTTTCCGTATTATAAATCTAACGTATAATTATTGCCAATAAACCTAAATAATATTCCCACAAATGGTCGCCGTAATTTGTGCCTAATTGTTTGCATCATGATATCCAAAAAAGCTTATTCTAAAATAATTATAAAATCTTATTTAGAGTCCCAATTAACTTATTTATTTAATATTTGGTCCGTCTCCTAAAATTACCCTTAGGCAGACCGTGGACCCTTGCCTACATTATATATGTGCATAGTTGAATTGTATGACCCATTTGTGGGACATATACCTAACCTTTTAAAGCTAGTTTCTTGCTTGAGTAGGAATATTTGATAAACTCTATTATTTTTCACACATTTTGTGTTGGTATATAAATTATTAATCTAGTCCAAAAGTCCCACGATATACATGAAATATTTTTTTTTATTATATATTGCATAAGTATAAATTTAATAGATTAATAATTTGATCATACAAATCGAACAATTAATAAAAAAAATTTGAACCCAATAAATGATTTTTTTTTCTTGCGATAATGTAAATTTCACGTCATCAAGATCGATGCGAGTGATTAATGAACTAACATGCACTAGGATTTACCGTTTACGTAGCATTTATTCAAATCTTAATTAAATGCCGAGGCAGTTAATGGTTAGAACCATATGCATACGTTACTATTATTATTTTATTTTATTGTTATAATTTTTTCTACCCTACGTTATAAAACGATATATATTTTTTTTTTATAATCCGGAAGTTCAGCAGGCTTTTGATCCGACTACATCTCCTATAAGGATCGGGAAAGCCCAGGTGAATGCCCTCCCCACGCTTAAGTTTGAATCTAGAGTGAGAGCATGTTTTGCATGTTCTCTTATCACTAGACCATCCAAATTTGAGTTTTGGTTTTAAATTATTTGTGAAGGATATTTAGAAATTCATATTCACACGATATATACGGTGTTGGTTTTAAATTATGAATAAAAGAGAATGAAATTGTTGACCTTTGCTTTAAAACATCAAAGTTGGGGCAGGTTTGTTGTTAGGTGCGTGACAACATGAATAGAAAGGAATCTTTTGTATTTTATGTTCTTTCACATGTTCCTTTTTATATATTAAAATTTATAACATTATCGAATTGCGATAATTTAAAAATTTTAAACTTACAAATATACAAATCGTGTGGCGTTGTGACAATTTTAAGCGTTCGAAGCCTTTGATAACACTCTCAAATATATCAAGTAATTGTTTGCGTCTCCATTCAAATTTAAATTTAATCAAAATTGTGAAACTCAGAAGGTAATAATATACTTTAATAATATAGAAAATGAAACACTTGAAAACTAATTCCACGTACACACACGCACTATTTCTGTGAGAGCATAAGCATATATATACATATATTGTATGTGTGAATGTAAATATAGAAAAGCTATTTTCCGAAAAAAAAAACATGTGTGTTTCTATGTACATAAAAAACCCTACACCCTAATACGAAATTTACAATCGAGAAGGGTGGGCGTTTTGGGATTCGGTTCGGAATTTTAACGGTTCGGTTCGGGAACGGTTTATTCGGTATTATAAAATTAGTACCAAATTAGTACCGTATATTATTCGGTTCGGTTCGATTCGGTATTATGACGGTTCGGGACGGAACGATACTAATAAAAAAATACCAAATAAGAACCGAAATAAAAACGGTTCGGAACGGTTCGGGACGGTTCATATAATTCATATAATATAAAAATAACAAAATCCAACATAATAATTTAGACAACAAAATAAAAGTTTTAAATTTGATGTAACCGTAAAGAAATTTAACATAATAATTTTAAAATTTTCTATAAATATGATCAAAACTTTAAATTACGTTTTAAAAATCATATTATATACCTAGAAATCAATCTTTTTTACCAATAAAATAAAATATATATAATATAAAAAAAATAAATAAAAAGAGATAAAAATAAAATATTTATAAAGTAAAATATAGATAACTTACTATTATATATAATCAAAATTAATAAAAATAAATAATTTATTGAACTTTGATAATGTTAAACAAAATAAATATCACTATTAATTATTATTAATAAATAAAATAAACATAAATCTAAATACATGATGTAAACAATTTATTAATATTTAGTAATTATCATAATTAATTATTAATATTAAATATTTTTTAATTAAAAAATACAAATACCGAAATACCGTTCGGTATTTTCCGAACCGAACCGAATCGTTCCCGAACCGTTCGGTATCTTAAATCTTACACCGTTCGGTATTTTTATATAATACCGAACCGAACCGTTCCCGAATTAATCGGTTCGGTACGGTTCGGGACTAAATTCCCGAACCGAATTGCCCACCCGGAGAAGTAGATAAAAATGAATCTCTGTATTGGGATCACCAAACCTACTATACCTAAGAAAACCGGGTATAGACCGATTTGGTACAACTTCAAACCGATCATGAAACCGGGAAAACCAAAATTTCTTCTTCTCCGCCTCCCCCTCCTCATGATCACAATCATGGGAACGAGGATGAATTATGATGTGAAATCATGCTAAACAAATCGCATCATAGGAAGCTGAAGACCTCTCTTTTCATCATCATCACCACCGCCACTATCATCATCATCATCATCATCATCATATCATCATATCATGACTCAGTTGCGATGTGGAATCATAGATAAACAAGAATGAATCATTGGCTGCTGCACTCCACGAGATCCAAGAGAGTGATCTTGCCATTGTTGTTGGTATCGAGCCTGTCAAACTGGCTTGAGATCGGAGTTATGTCCTTCTCGCTTATCTTCCCCATTTCCTTCAGCATGTATATCACGTACTCTGCCTTGCTGCAAATGAAAGAATCCCCAGAAAATATTATCGTTTCGACCAAATCTGGAATGTTTTCGGAACACCCAATAGGCGAAAACGCTCGTTCCTTCGCCAAATAAGACAATGCTCACCGTCAGACAAAGACTTTATCTGAACCCTACATACTAACGAAACAGAGAAACCCGAAAAGACGAGCCAGATCATTCATGGATGTAAGGACAAGTAGGCATGCACAGTTTCATGAAATGGCCAGAAAGAAATCTACAAATACTCGGGCGATCTGACTTTCATGGGCCAAAAAGTTCTGAGAAATTTACGATATAACGAACTCGAACCTTACAAGGGAACGAACGGTTCCTTGTGAGCAAAGTCTGAAACTTTATAACAGAAAAAGATGCCAGAACTTTCCAGATTTTCAGACAACCTGAAGTCAGAAAGATGATAAAAATCGTTGTTCTAGAAAAAGGGTGGGAACTCAAGAGCTCGAGCAGCTCAAAGAATTTCCCCAACTTCTGGTGATCAAATGTTTTAGTTTCCAACGTTACAGACAATCATTCTGATGAATCCTAAGAAATGGTAATGGACGCATCAAACCTCGCAAATCGTAACCACGTTATACCGATCTTTCATTATCTAAAACAGATCATGTCAATCAGCAAGATCAGAATTCAGAACATCTTGAAATAGTGTACAAAAACAGAGAGAAGGGCAAATTCAGTAAAGATTCATATAATCCAAAAGAGCCCTCATAATCATATATGAAAGTAGATAGGAGAAGGGGTCAATACCTGACGCAACCATTGTTGTCGATATCTGCAGCAAAGAACTGAGCAACTGTCATGTTCTCACAAAGCACTTTCTTTGCTCGTTTTCTGTTCCTCTTGTCCACCCTCGCCTCAGTCAAGTACAAAAAAGCTCGAGCCACGGCTAATGTAGAAACGAGCAGCCATATCGCTGCAAAAAGCCTGCCGGGCAATGTCTTGAAGGCATGATCCCCATACCCAACTGTCGTAACCGACATAACTGACAGATAAAAAGAGTCCAGCCATCCGAGCTTCTCAATGAAATGCATAATCCCAACACCAAATCCAATACATAGCACCACAACGCCTAAAGCCAATCCCACTTTCAACCTAATTCTCATCCTCCCCTTCTTCACATCGATTATGTAAGATCTTGCCTTGTCTCGCTCGTCCCCTGGCTTCACCGCCTTCAACATATAGCTTTCTTGCAGGTCAAGAACGTATGTAACCATCCCACTTAGCCAAATATCTATGAACCCAAACCCGACAAGCACAAACAAGATTGAAAACAGCTTTGTCGTGGTACTGTTGGGCGTGATGTCGCCATAGCCGATGGTGCACATCGTCACGATGCAGAAATACAAGGCGTCGACAACGGGATGGGTCTGGTTAACTACGTAGTTATCACGATTGAACCAATATATAAGCACCCCTAAAGTAAGATACACCAGAAGCAGAGCAAAAGCTTGTCTTACAACGGATCGTGAATCGGACTTTTTCTGGGAATCGTGAACTGGGTGACTCAAATCGTAGATCACGGCCATCGCCGGGGCGGTTTTGGACCGATGGAGAGGGTAACCATGCCCCCATTTGTAATTCGGGTCGATCAGCCACGATTCCGGTTGTGATGGAGACGGCGAGAGGAGCGGCTCGACGGCGGAGGAATCGGAGAAGGATGCGGCGGCGGAGGACGACGGCGAGGGTATCTGAGAGAGGACATCTGCAAGGGAAGACGAATCGCGCGGGGAGCGAGGGGAAGGACCGAAGATTAGGCGGTCTTTGAACTCCGACGGAGTCATCGGCATCGGAATCGCGACCTCGCCATCTTCTGGTAACGGACACAGCTGCAGAGGAGACTTCTTCCTAGGGCTAATCATGAATTGCAGAAATGGGTCTATGTTATTGGCATCATTCGCCATCTGGGTCGTCGTCGGAATACCAGAAAACAGAAACTTTTCCCGAGAGCCCACTAGAAGCAAAAATGGCGAACAAGAAGCAGAAATGGCGGAAAAATCGAAACTTTAATGACGACGACGTTAATGATTAGCTTGCCAAGTAAATCGGATAAGGCCACAAGGTATGAATTTTATGGACCGTTTGGTTTTGCTGTATCACGGTAATTCAAATTGATTCCTTATATTATTATTTCTTATACTGATTGAATTGGTTGGGCCAAAGTTTAGGAAATCCATAAAAAAAGTTTTGAATATTGAAATAAAAGGATGACAGCCAGCCAGCCACGGTGTATTATTTATCACGAACAAAACGTGATTTCGTCTGGTCGAGGAAGACAAACGGCATGATGTGTAGTTGCCGCATCTCCACATGACGCGATTTCTTTTTCTTTTTTTTTTTTTCCAGAGATTTCCACACAACGTGGAAATGACTTTAATCCATATAATCTGATTTTTAAATGTGTAAATGTTGTCGAGTCACAAATATTAAATAATGTAGTCTAATCATGTAGTGCTTTAGCATATAATAAAATTTTATAACAATAATATAGCAATAGCAGCCAAGCCCTACGAAGGTTGGTGGTGCATCACAATCATACACTATTAAAATTCAGCGAATGTCAAGTTTATATAATTCAAAAGATTTTTTAGGGTTTATATAATTTATAATCGGATTTAGATAAGATGCTAATTATGAAATCGTCCGTCTGACGTCTGTAAATCCTTCATTCCATGCAACGTATCATTTAATGTTTAAACATCTTTAGATTTTGTAGCAACGGAGAATGAATACACGCGTGGGGAAGGGCGCGTGGGGAGGGGGTGATGAACAACGATCATTTGGATGGGCTTTCTTGGCGTTGGTGTGTGATGGGCCTGTAATCGGCCCATTGGTCTTAGCCTTTATACTTCAACAGGGCCGACGAGAAACCCTTAGTTTTACAAAATTTGATTGTTACTTTGGTATGTATCTGAGCAATTCGAGAACTTGAGTGGTGACCATGGATGCCATTGCCAACGCCACCGTCTCCGCCGGCGAAGCAATGTCTCCGCCTCCGCCGACAGACTTCTCTTGTGGTAAACTCTCTCTCTCTCTTGCGTTGAAGTTCTGAGTTTGGTCTCTCGTAGGCGATTCCGCCATTACTATGGAAAACCAGTACGATGGAATATGAATCATTGGATCGATTTTGTTTGCAGATATGGTCGATACGGATAGACTAAAGGAAATTTGTGCAAGCGGAGCACTGCATTTTGATGATTCGACTTGGCTTATCTCCGAGATCGAGAAATCGTTTCCAGTACGTTTTCGTATACTTTGAATTTCATCTCTGTATGACATGAACTCTGCGGCGGTGTTTGGCTATAGGGTTAGTAATGAATTACTGAATAGACGAAGGTCTTAGGCTCAGTTCCGGGTTAGGCTTACTTTGTCTTTGTAATTACTGCAGGATGATATAGAGAAGCTATGTCTGGTTTATGATGCTTTCTTGTCAGGATTTCCTCTTTGCCATGGATATTGGAGGAGGTATGCTTATCACAAGATACGGTTATGCACCGTAGAAAAGGCTGTTGAAGTTTTCGAAAGAGCCGTAGAAGCAGCAACATATTCTGTCCCCATATGGGTCGACTATTGCACCTTTGCTGCAGCAGCGTATGAAGATCCTCTTGATGTTTGTAGGTATTTGTGAATTTTGGGTAAGCTTTATATTTTCTTTTCCTCATTTTTTCCGTATGCCTGGAAAATATGCTTAGTTTATCCTTAAGTTACAGGAAATGGCCAACTTAATGTTAATACTCTTTCATCAATGGCCAATGACTATGTTTGTGTCGTACAAATCAATTGCTTATGTTGCTATGCAATGTATGCATATGGGTTGACGCTCTAGATAGCTTAGTAATTTGCTTCTATTACTCCATCCGTTCCTTTCTTATGGAGCTAATTGCTTTATGTAAAACCATCTTGCAGATTATTTGAGAGGGGCCTCTCATTTGTTGGAAAAGATTACTCATGCTATGCTCTGCGGGACAAATATATAGAATTTCTGTCAGAACAACAGCAGTGGAGTTCACTGGCTCACATTTTCCTCCAGACCCTGAGATATCCATCCAAAAAGTTGCATGTCTATTATGAAAGGTATATCCTCGGGCAGCTGTTTCTATAATTATTGTTTTCCTGTGTTCTGTTATAAACTGTACTCCCTTTGTGTCTTTAGTTCTGTTATAAACTGTGGTGGCTGTAGGAACCTTCTGTTGATATATCTGTTCTGTACTTTTTTCCAGCTTCAGAATTCTGGCAGCTTCTCTGAAAGAGGAGATTGAATGTGGAATAAATGCCAGCGGAGATCTTTCTTCAGTACCTATTGAAGAAGACGCAGACCCTTCACATTATACCGATGATGATATTGCTAATATCGTTAGAGATTTGCTGGGTGCTTCCAATGTCTCGGTTATGTCCAAATCACTGCAGGCATATTTATCAATCGGAGAACGATTATTTCAAGATACACAACAGTTGACGGAAAAAATAAGTAGCTTTGAGACACGAATCAACAGGCTATATTTTCATGTGAAGCCACTCGACACAAATCAACTGGACAACTGGCATGAATATTTGGACTTTGCTGAATTACATGAGGACTTTGATTGGGTATTGTATCTCTTGGTTTCTGGTTCTTTTTTGCTCTTGCAGATTCTTTTTGTTTGTGAATCTTTTTTCTTTCATTTATTGCAGGCTGTTAAACTTTATGAGAGATGTTTAATACCATGTGCTAATTATCCTGAGTTCTGGATCCGCTATGTGGATTTTGTTGAAAGCAAAGGTGGAAGGGAGCTAGCAAATTTTGCACTTTCTCGGGCAACACAAACTTTTGTCAAGGTAAATAAATGATCTTATGACTCTCTCAAATTCTTTGTGTGATTTTCATGCTATTCATTATGCCATATTATTCAGGTAAGCCTTGAGCGTGTCAAAACTCAAAAGTGACGGTAACAAAGAAATGAGCAATTAGTATCATGTAGTTACTAGTTATATCCTACCTCATAACCCAAATGGGTCCATGGCATTGGCTTTTATAATTTGATTTGGTTTCAGTCATACAGATTGTTCAATAGCAGTGTTTCGGTTTATCTAACTGATAGCGTTATACAAGTTCCAATCTATGGTTTTTTATTTATCTTCGTTGCAGAATGCATCTGTCATCCATCTATTTGATGCATGGTTCAAAGAACGCACAGGAAATGTATCAGCTGCTTATGCTGCTCTTTCTCGATGTTCGAAGGAGCCTGGTTTTACTTTCATTGAAAATGTAATGAAGAAAGCTAACATGGAAAAACGCCTGGTAAGCTAAGCAACTCTGTACCATCTTTGGTTTTAAAGTGAGTTTGTGGCCTCATATTTGCATTCTTGTTCATTTTGCTTTCACTTGACATTTTAGGGTGATTTTGAAGCAGCTGATAAGACGTATAGAGAAGCACTTGAGAAAATTTCTGCAGGGAAAGAAAACTCGGAGACCCTCCCGCTGTTGTATGCTCATTTTTCTCGCCTCAAGTACACGGTAAGTAATGTGTCCGAATTTACTGAGGTTTATATATTGTGATTGCTCAGACAATGTTATGTTATGATATTCTGGGACCAAAACATGCCAAACTCTCTGATAGTTTAGTTTACTTCTGTTGTTAGTTGACTCAAAGTGCTGACGCTGCTAAAAAGATTCTAATGGAGGGCATTGAAAGAGTACCTCACTGCAAATTACTTCTCGAGGTGTGTTATTGGCTGGAAGTTGAAACCTTACACATTTTGGTCACAATTCTCGATATAGCTGTGCCACTTCTCTACGGTATGTTTGATTCCGTTTGACAAATTTCTGAAGCTTCTAACCATGACAGTAAACTGTTACTCTATCAGGAACTTATAAGATTCACAATGACGCATGAAGGGTCTCGGCAAATAGATCTGCTAGATTCTATCATTGATAAGGAAATATCCCACCAGTCAGATTCCTTGAGTGGTTTGAGCGCACAAGACAAAGAGTATATATCAAAGTTATACTTGGAAGTAAGGCCCCTTTTACATTTTAATGACTTAGAACACCGGCCATAAGGCAGCAGTCTTCGTATTTTATTGTCTGAAAGAATTTGTCTCTGTTACTAAGAATTTAGTGTAACGTGAAGCAGCTTATCGACCTCTGTGGAACCATCCATGATGTGAGGAAGGCATGGAAACGGCATGCAAAATTGTTCCCAGATTCTACGGGGCTCAATGCATATGCTTTTCCTGCCGTCTCTGAGAATCCGCTCAAAGGGTTTATGCAGAGAAGACGGGAAAATGTTGTCTGCTTGACCCAGAACCTGTCATCAACAGACAATATCATTGACAATCCGGTTATTTCGCCCCGAAAAGACAAGAAAGAGTTACCTGTAGACTCTGATGGTGTCCGATCCAAAAACACCGCCACTGATCATGGCGATTGTGTTGTTCAGTCTGGCCTTCTTAACAGTCAGCTGAATCCTGATGCTCGGGCCACAGGACTTCAAAGTCCTAAAGAACATGTTGCCCGGAAGGATCAGTGTGAATCTCAACTGTCACTCGAGAGGCTATCACTGGGATATAAGGAGGATGAAGATGAGCATGGTCGTCGAGATGTCAACATGACCAGTAGTCAGCCCATACCAAAAGATGGTCTAGTCACTAAAAGAGCCTACTTCTTGACCAATCCCTCAGGAGGTCGGGAATCAGATGCAATAGAGATCCAACCTAAGGGTGTTCAGAATCAGAATCATCGAGATTCCAATCCCGGGTCTCAGGAGAGACATCCTCAGAGGAAGTTTCAGAGGTTTTCTCCGGTTCCTGGTCAGCACCAGGGTGTAGTCCCTCAGACTCAGAGCTCTGTCTTGCAGAATCATCAGAACCAAAGTACAGTGTCTGCATCTCAGATTCAGGTCCAGGCTCAAACAGCTGTTGCTTACCCTCAAGCTCAGACTGCAGTGCAAAGTAATGAGCAACAAGGACAAACAGAGAGTACTGAAGGGTACAACCAGATGTGGCAGCAGTATTACTATTACTATTACTACTACTATCAACAGCAACAGCTTCTGAATCAACAGCCGCCACAACCAAATTGGAATTCCCAGCTGCAACAGCAGCAGCAGCCAGATCAGAATCTGCCAAATCTTCTTCCAGAACAGCAACAGCAACTGTTGCAGTTACACCAATTTTTCACGTCCCAGCAGCTCCAACAGTCTCAAGTAGAACCACAGCACCCACCATCCCAACAGCAAGAACAACAGAACGCCCTACGGTCGCCAATCCAGCAGAGCCAAGAAGAACAACAGCACATTCAGTTCCAGCAGCAACACCAGTGGCTCCTGCAGCAACAACAACAACAACAACAACAGTGGTTTCTGCAACAGCTACAGCAACTGCAACAACAGCAGCCGCAGCAACAGCAACAGCAACCATGTCCACAACAGCAACCATCCTGTGAACAACATCAACAACAACAACAACATCATCTCTACCTCCAATATCAGCAGCAGCAGCAGCAGCAGGGGGAAGAAAGACAAGACGAGCAGAAGCTTTCTGTCTGTGTCTCAGATTCCCAAAAAGGGACAGTGACAGACGAGAGGTATGGTCAACCAAACCAGACCAAAGTACATATGTATATAGCCTCAGAACTCTGTCTAAGAATATGATCATCCACTTTGTAGGGAGTCGGGACAAGAACATGGAGCAGGCTATGCGTCAGTTCTATCCAAGTCAACTGGAAGCCATGGCTGATCATCACTAGTTCAAATGCTGCACCATATGATGTATCTCTGCATTTTTATGCGTGATTATATATATATATATATATATATGTATATAAATATATATATATGTTTTAGCTTAGTACTTGTGAACTTATTTAACATTATGCTCGAAAAGAATATCGTCTAGAGTCGTGAAATTGACGTAGTAGTAGCAACATTTGGAGAATTAGCCTTTTTCTTAGAGATATGGCTTTTGACTGACAATCATATCATCCAATTCTTTTTTGGTTATATGAGTCTTGAGCGTGAGTAATAAATTAAGTAACTTAATTAAATAAATTAAAGTAATTAGTGCAGCAAAGAGCCGTTTTCGATCGCACAATTTCTTGTGGTTATTTTTGTGGCAAATGTATACTTTGGGGTATTTTTTAGAAATATTGAAGAAAAGCATGGAAAAAATGGAAACAAAAATAAATAAAAATCGAGGAGATGAACACGCGTCGAAAGATACTGGCGAGTAGCTGAGCTGGGTAAGATGTACACGTGGCGGAATCCTAGAGGATGAAAAGCGCCCACCAAGAGAAGTGATCGCAGCCGTCCATTTCGTCCAATAAGAATCGTCATACGGCTTCTCTCTCTGTATTGACCGTTCGTGGAAGTTATGTGAGAGAAACCCACAGAGACGGAGGAAAAAAAAAAAGGAACTTCCTGCTCCTCAGGTTGGTCTTCTTCCTCGTCTTTTTTCTCCAGCACAATCTACTTCTTTCTTCTTCTTCTTTTATTTTTTATTTTTTTTGTTTGATTTTACTTCTACTGTTTTTGTCCTCATCTGTACTGTTTGATTTCGATTTCGCCTTCTGGTGTTTGTGTTTTTTTTTCCCGTTCTTTTTGCTGCTATGATTGTGAGGATCGCTGAATTCTTCAAAATCTGCCATTTTCAGCTGAATTTTCTCGATTGTTTTCCTGGGTTTCCTAGGTTTCTGTTCACTTTGGTTGATTTTGATTTTGGGTTTTGCTTCTCTTTTTGGTTCTTCGCTTACGCGCTCATTTTGATATAGTTGTCGTTCGGATTACGTTTGAGGATAGGCTGTGTTGGCGAAAGAAGACAACTTGGTTCTATTATTGGCTCAGCAGAAGTTGTTCCAGAAGGATCTTTAGGAAAACTAGAGAGAAAATCTCAGGAAACTTTGAATGTTATTGCTGAATTATACCCATAGAACTCAACACAAAACCCCTGATTCCGTTTTACGAGCCTATTTGATTTTTGTTTCTCTTGTGCTCAACGTTATCTCGATTTTTTGGTAGGGTTTTTCCGACTTTCTGAGTTGGAATTCCATTTTTAGAAGAATGTGAAGTTTTGATTTTGTTTCCCTGCTTGATTCGTTTACGTCTTCACCATATTGGCAAAAAGGCCGCTTTGTGAAAGTAATAAGGGTTTTCTTTAGGATTTGTTCACGTTTTCCCTGCTTGACTTTGTGTTTTGTCTGTCTACTTGATTGTCTTTTACGATCCGATTTCATATCGTTTTTAATTTGATTAGAGGCAAGGAGTAGGTTAGTCTGATGGTTCAGCAAGCTTCTTGATTTTGTTCAGCCTGGATCGATTGTGTTAAGCTCTGAATTCTATGGATCCAATGATTTTGCTGACCATTGCATTTCTCTGTTCCATTTGATTTTCACTCCGAGGGTTAAGTTTCACAGTTAGTCTCTCTTGATTTATTGAGTTAATTGTCTTTAATTCCTTCTTGCTTTTTGAGTTTCAGACTTGAAGTTTGCAATTTGCTTATGATTGTTGTCTCTGTTTTGCAACATTTGCTGCTGGATTGATCTCCAGAAGGTTCTGTTGCGTCCGATGTGCTCGATCCGAGGTTGCTATTGTCCTAGGTACAGTGCAAATGCCATGTTTAGAAATGAAGAGCAAAATAAGCAAGGGATCTTCAAGAGAAAAAAGGGTTCTTGGTGTTTGTAAGAAACCTAACGTGATATCGAGAAATTCATCCTCTGAGTGCGATACCGTGGTGAAACCAGAAGATTCAGCCACGGCAACTCATACTTTGCATGGTGGTGAACAACATGATTCTGGTAGGTTCGATTCCTTAGGTTAAGTATTTGCTCTGTTTGTTTGAACAGTCCCATGGTATGGTTTTTTTTTGCTTAGTAAATTCGTTTCTGTCTTGTTCGATGGTTGGTGTGGTTTTCATCTTTTTCTTCTTGTTCTATCAATTTGTTTTACTGATCATATCCCCTCCTCTGATGTTTCTGTTAGTCTCTTCAGGTTTGGATACCCCTGCCCGGGATTTCGAAACCAATGAACCAGTAGATATGCTCGTCGAAAACAGATCTCAGTCTCAGGCATTTGCGTCCCCTTTTGATGGTTCCAGATCTGCAGAAAAAATGGTAAAGCTTTGGTGAAAGAAGCTGGTTAGATTTTGTGCTTAATTTCTTTTGTGGATTAATGTATGCATTCATGTGCAGGAAATCACTTGTAATTATAATTCAAACTCGGAGACAATATTTTCGCCTGTTCTGAATGATGAACTGGATGCTCAAACTGATCCTGGTATGCCATTCTGGTACAGTTTGGATCTAAGTTGGCTTTGATCGAACACTTACTTAAGCTCATCGATGTCATTTCCCTTTATGCTTTTGGCAGGAAACATTGCGCAGTGGGAGTTGGCCGGGTGGGGAGCTGATGAGAGCGGCAACAAAATTTCCTTAGACAATCAAGCTTGCAATGTTTCGGATTTCTTTATTTCTGATGTGCTTATTGCAAGCTTACCGTTCAATGAGAATGGAGCTGATGACGTTTTCGCCGAGATAAGCCCTTTGCCTCATTATATGTTTCCAGAGCCAAGTGTTTTGCTTGATGTAGCTGAGCAGTACATGCTATTACCTTACCTAGAAGATGGATCAACAAGCACAGATGATATCAAGTCAGATGAAGAAGACAGCAGGATTAATGTTGATAACCATGACTTATTTCTGGAAAACAATTGGAGAAGTTCCCACAATGCGGAATCGGAGGTTCATGCTGAAGCTGAGCAAGCTGAAGAGTTTGACCCGCAACTTTTTATAAAAAATCAGCCGGAACTATCCAATGTTGTATCGAATTATTGGCCTGATCTGCAGCCAAGGGATATCCAAAGAAGGAAGGTTGTGACCCTTGTTCTTGATTTAGATGGTATGGACCCTACTCAGTCTAAACTTCAACAATAGCCCCCCATCACGAATTTATTCATCTTAACAGTTGTTATATTGAATCATGCCTTAGAAACAAAAATTTGGACTCCTGGGCATGTTTCTGATATATTTTAAAGAATATCTGCTCTATCTCGGGTAGTATGAAAGGCATTCATAATGTCTTCGAAAGTTAGTTGCAAACAGAAAGATATGATGTAGCTCTTCTATGTTTGCCGTCTTTCACTGCCCAACTTACCGAACATTTTAATCTAAAATGCAGAAACCCTGGTCCATTCCTCTCTGGAACCCTGCAACGATGCAGACTTTACCTTCAGAGTCTTTTTCAATATGCAAGAGAACACAGTATATGTGAAACAGAGGCCTCACCTTTACAGGTTCTTGGAGAGGGTGGTAGAATTGTTTCATGTTGTTATCTTCACGGCAAGCCACAGCACCTATGCCTCACAGCTTCTAGATATATTGGACCCCGATGGAAAGTTCATATCTCAACGTTTTTATCGTGACTCATGCATTCTTTCAGATGGAATTTACACCAAGGATTTAACTGTTTTGGGTCTTGATCTCGCAAAAGTTGCTATTGTCGATAACTGTCCGCAGGTAGTGTCTCGAGGCCTTGCCCTTTACATTTCAGATTGGAGTTTATTCCGTAAAAGTTCATTCTTGAGTTTTTGCATGGGGACCCTTCTCATTTTCCTTCTGACCATGAAAACTTTTTCCTTTTTTGGTCATTTTCAGGTATACAGATTGCAAATAAACAATGGGATACCTATCAAAAGTTGGTATGATGATCCAACTGATGATGGCCTAATTTCTTTACTTTCCTTCTTAGAGACTTTGGCTGATGCCGATGATGTCCGGCCTATCATTGCCAGGAGATTCGGTAACAAGGAATAAGAAATCCCTTCTGTCTCCTCTATACCTTTCCTTGAGTGCAGATTCTGAATTTTTAATTTTTATTTTCTCAGTAGCTCATTAATTACTTAACCGTAGAATAATCTCAGTGATTGTAGAGTAAGTAAGCTCTTCTTGGTTACTTTTTTTAGAACCTTCTGTATAGAAAACCCTAGTGTGTCTTTATCCTATTCTATTGCTTGGTTCTCCTCTGCCAAGAAGATAGATTCTAGGAACGTTGTTCTAAATGTACAGTTTCTGAAGCTTAGATACTGGATTTGTATATATGAACTGTTTTGGTGTGAAATCAATTTTTGCATATTCAGAGCTCTTCTTTTGCATCTGTTTTTGGACTTCTCTTACAATGTTATTCGTTACCTTTTGATACTCCGGGCATTGATATCATATGCCAATGAGAAAATCTTTAGGTGATCCAAACTTGCTGATCAGAGAAAATGTTAGAAATGAAAGAAAAGTACCGCAGGTTAGTCGTGGAGATAATTTTGTTTATCATAGAAGAATGCGTTTTTTACTCCAGGTTTATAGCTTCTAGGCATCATTTTGATGGTACTGAGCCAAGGTATTTTTCCCTTTCGAATCTCGGCTTTGGAGCCATGAGAATAGGTAACATACATATGAGGAGGGGATATGGGTAATGGCTTGTGGCTTAAAGTATGGTATAATATAATTTCCCTATTAAAAGTTTTTTCATGATTTTGCATGCCTTATGTGCAGATCATCCAAAGAACCTTACTAAATATTATAAGGTTAAGGAATGAGCTGAGTAGGTATGTCAATCAATTTTTGCTTCTCTATACTTCCTTCAAACTATCTATACATACATCTCTGATACATACATAGCAATATATATATATATATATACACATCTTCTTTTTTGCTTTTATGGTTTCTGATTCATTTTCTCCAATGTTCTTGTTGTGTCTCCAAACCAAGCCATGTAATTTATTCACATTGAAAGTAACCTTTCCAACATCGGTAACCTTCCTTCTGTGTTTGTCTGTTTCTTCCCATTGTTTCTTCTTGTAAGAAATGATTAGGAGAAAGGAGGTTGTATATGTCAATGTACATATGCTCTCATTCATATCATAGATGTGTGTTGCTTCTGTTTGTGTTCCATGTCTTGTATCAGTCTCAGTTCCTGGTAATGTCCGTACTCGTACAGTACTGGTTTCAAAGGTATATATGATAGTTACTCCATGCATGAATCCAACGCTGTCCGCGTCAATATCCACTGCGTTTGATTTTGGTTGTAGTTAAATCTCCACATGTTCTTTTCTCAGTGATAGGACAGGAAAATTTATGAACAGGGGCAGCAGCTTTTCAGTTTTATTAGCCGACGCTCGTTCTGGTTAAAGAACAACCGATGTAAGAACCGGACTAAACCGGTTTTTTTGAGCTTTAAACCGGACGACCCATGTAGAACCGGTCGATTCGGTTAGATTTTTCTATCTTTGAATCGGCACAATTTGTCAATATTAGGCAGTTTTTGTTCGACTGCGTCATCATCCGACCGACATGGTTCATGAGAACAGAAAAAAAAAGAAGAAGATTAAACAGTACAGAGAAAAGTGTCCGAATGTACGCAGGGAAGCAATTGAGGGCAGACAAAAAAGGCAGGAGAATCTGAAGAGGACGAATCCGAAAAAATCTCTTATCTGCATATGATAAAAAGAATCAGCTTTCTCGGTTCCTCTTCTTCATCGACATGATCGTCTGTTCATAAAATCTCGCACGCCCAGATGGGGTTCGATGATTCTGCATCTGCTACCAGCAACATGAAGCCCGTCGGAAATTCCAGACCCGACCGGAATGTTGCTCAGTACACAGCCGACGCCGGTATCTTGGCCGAGTTCGATCAGTCAAATTCTTCTGGCAAGTCATTCGACTACTCAAAATGGATCATTTCACCGCCGCTTACTGTTTCTGATGAACAGATCACGGCCTATTTATCTAAAATCCAGAGGGGTGGGTTTGTCCAGCCGTTTGGCTGCATGCTTGCTGTGGAGGAATCTGGTTTCCGGATACTGGGCTGCAGCGAGAATTGTGTCGAGATGCTTGATCTGTGTGTGGGTTCGAGCTTTCATGGCAGTGGGTTCGAGTTCAAAGATGTGAAGGGCTTGATCGGAAGCGATGCAAGAGCACTTTTCGAGCCGTCTTCTGGCGCTTCCTTGGCAAAAGCTGCTTCCTTTGCGGATATTTCGCTGTTGAATCCGATTTTGGTTCATTCTAGAACGACCCTGAAGCCATTTCACGCCATACTTCACAGAATCGATGTGGGAATCGTGATTGATTTGGAGCCCACTAAATCCGGAGACCCTGCCTCGATGCTTGCAGGGGCGGTTCAATCTCAGAAACTAGCCGTACGGGCCATCTCTAGGCTGCAGTCTCTGTCGGGGGGAGACATAGGTGCTTTGTGCGATACAGTCGTGGAGGATGTGCAGAGGCTTACAGGTTATGATCGGGTCATGGTGTATAAATTCCATGAAGATGATCATGGCGAAGTTGTGTCTGAGATCAGGAGGTCTGATTTGGAACCTTACATGGGCTTACACTACCCAGCAACCGACATTCCTCAGGCGGCGCGTTTCTTGTTCAGACAGAACCGTGTCCGAATGATCTGTGACTGCAGAGCGACACCGGTCAGGATCATTCAGAGCGAGGAACTCGACCAGGCGGTCTGTTTAGTCAATTCAACGCTGAGATCACCACACAGTTGCCATACTCAGTACATGGCTAACATGGGCTCTATAGCTTCTCTTGTGCTTGCAGTCATGATCAAAGACAAGGACTTGACCAAGCTCTGGGGTCTGGTAGTGGGTCACCACACTTCACCGAAATACGTGGCCTTCCCCATCCGATATGCTTGCGAGTTCCTGATGCAAGCCTTTGGCCTGCAACTGCATATGGAGCTACAGTTGGCTGCTCGGTTAGCCGAGAAGAAGGTCCTGAAAACGCAGACCCTTTTGTGCGAAATGCTTCTCCGTGATACGGTTTCGGCTATTGTGACTCAGTCTCCGAGTATAATGGACATTGTCAAGTGTGATGGAGCTGCATTGTACTACAAGGGGAAGTGCTGGTTAGCGGGTGTGACTCCGAACGAGTCACAGGTCAAGGATCTCGTCAATTGGATGCTCGAGAATCACGGTGATTCCACCGGGTTGACCACTGTCAGTTTGGTAGATGCAGGTTATGGTGGTGCCGCTTCGCTTGGAGATGCGGTTTGTGGAATGGCCTCTGCCCGGATAAGTTTGGATGATTTCTTGTTCTGGTTCAGGTCACATACCGCGGATGAAATCCAATGGGGAGGAGCCAAGCATCAACTTCTGGATAAGGACGATGCTAAAAAGATGCAACCGAGGTCATCCTTTAGGGCATTTCTCGAAGTGGTGAAAAGACGGAGCTTGCCGTGGGAAATCTCGGAGATCAATGCTATTCACTCCCTGCAGGTCATATTGAGAGAGACGTTTCAGAATAATGTGCAAGAGGGCGGGTCTGGGTCAGTTTCCGGGCTAATGCCGAGCGATGCCATGGTGAAAGACGTGAACAAGCTGACTTCCTTCGTGTGTGAAATGGTTAGGCTGATTGAAACGGCAACTGCGCCCATTTTCGGGGTGAATTCATCCGGCTGTATCAATGGCTGGAACCCTAAAGTTTCGGAATTGACAGGGCTGCTGGCTAGTGAAGCCATGGGGAAGTCTCTGACTAATCACATTGTTCGAAGTGATTCAGGTCCAGCTGCTGAAACTCTTCTCTCCAGAGCCTTACAAGGTGATATACAAACAAGAACATGATTCCTCGGACAAAGCTTTCCCGAGTTCTTATCCATTTTTTCTTCTTCTGACAACATTTGCATATGTTTTTCTCAGGTGAGGAGGACAAAAACGTGATGTTGAAGCTGAGAAGATTCAGGAACGGGCAGCCGGATTCTTCTGCTGTGTGTGTTCTAGTCAATGCTTGCACCAGTCGGGATTACACAAACAAGATCATCGGTGTTTGCTTTGTCGGCCAAGATCTCACAGGCGAGAAAACAATGACGGATAAATTCATAAGACTGCAAGGGGACTACAGGACTATCTTTCAAAGTCCCAATCCATTGATCCCGCCGATATTCGGGTCAGATGAGAATGCATGCTGTTCAGAATGGAATGCAGCCATGGAAAAGCTTACCGGCTGGCCAAAGCACGAGGTTATCGGGAAAATGCTCCCCGGTGAAGTTTTCGGGGGCATTTGCAAGGTGAAAGATCCGGATTCTCTTACAAAAGTCCAGATTTCGCTGTACCGTGGGATTACAGGCCAAGGGTCGGAGAAATCGCTGGTGGGGTTTTTCAGCAGGGATGGCAAGTACCTCGAGGCGTTCTTGACGGCCATTAGAAGAACTAATGCAGAAGGGAACAAGCTCGGCTGTTTCTTCTTCTTGCAGACTATAGACAGAGAATCGGATGGAAGCTGGCAAGAAAACAAAGAGAATCTCAAGAGTCTCAATGAGCTGGTTTACATATGTCAGGAAATCAAGAATCCGCTCAACGGGATCCGATTTGCGCATAAACTTCTCGAAGCAACCGATATGTCAGAAAACCAGAAGCGGTTTCTGGAGGATAGCTATGCCTGTGAGAGACAGATTGCAACGATAATCGAGGGAACTGACACGAGAAACATTCAGGAAAGGTAACAATGTCTGAAAGAACAAAACCTATTGGAGGAGGAGGAGAAACACAAAATCTTTTTCCTGTAACGTTACAGTTTGAATCTGACATCATGTTCTTGCTGAAACAGAAAGTGGAAGATGAAAGTGGAGGAGTTCTTCCTCGGAAGGGTTTTGGACACAGTCATCAGCCAGGTCAAGGAGCTAATGGACGAGAAGAACTTACAGCTCGAGCTCGAGGTCCCTGAATGGATCAAAGCTCTTCCACTCTATGGCGACAGAGTTTGGCTTCAACTCATCCTCACAGATTTTCTGCGCAATTCAGTGAATCACACTCCATTTCCAGATGGGTGGGTAAAGATCAAAATCTCATCTGTAGGTGACAGTGACCATTATATCAGTCTGCAGTTCAGGTAAGAACACTTTTTTCAGACAAATCTCAGTTAAAACTCCTCTGTAACTTTGATGGGTCTTTAGTTCTTTGCTTTCTTGTCCAATTTTGATGCAAATTCATCAACCATGACCATTGTTGAAACCTGCATGTATGGTGGTATAGTTATGGTGAATGCCCATTATGCAGGATGATACATCCAGGGAAAGGGATTCCATCAGAGACGGTGTCGGATATGTTTGAGGGTGGTGGAGATATATCGAGCTCGCCTGATGGGTTAGGGCTAAACTTCTCAAGGAAACTGCTGGAGCGAATGAATGGTCGTGTCAACTATGTCAGAGAACAGGACACATGTTACTTCTGTGTGGATCTTCAACTTAGGACAGCCAAGGAAGAAGATACAGACATGAGAACTGAAGCTGGTTCTAGCAAAATCACTTAGAATTTCTTTTACATCATCTCTCCCCTTTGTTCCATAATGCTTGTTGCATAAAATAAGTCACTGTCGTGGAGTTTTGCCTGCAAATCGGTTCGGAAAGAGTTCCAAAGACTTGACGTCTTAGGTGGTTGACCTTGACCATCGGCGTGGAGGCTTATTACGGAAATGCCATTACCGACGAGAGTTTTCTCTTGCCACGTCAGCATCGATCAACGTGGTCAATTACGGAAATGCCATTAAGTGAAACATTGCCCAATTAATGTTTGGGCCTAACTGAATTTGGGCCTGTTTCGAGAAAGCTATTCTCTGCATCGAATGGTCCATAATCGTTTAAAAAGACAACTTCGGAATCCAACCGTTGATCTTGCTTACTATATCTGTTTTCTTCTCAAAATTACAGTTTTACCATTGGCCAAATGCATCGAACGGAAAAAACCCTAGCGTCTCCTTTTTATAAGGACTATCTTAATTCTCCATAGCCAGAGCTCGACGGCGGAGGAAGCTCGCAAAATCAGATCACCGTAAGATCTCTCTCTCTCTCATATGAGCAGATTCTTAGTTATTTGCTGAATCGTTTTGAGCTCAGCAGGGAGGAGCAGAAATGGCGGTCCCGTTGCTGGACAAGAAGATCGTGAAGAAGAGGGTCAAGAAGTTCAAGAGGCCTCAGAGCGACCGCAAAATCTCCGTCAAGGTACTGAACTTGGAATTCATGTCTCTTTTTATACCGATTTATTCGTCGAAATTTCTCTGGATGCACACGGAAATCATGTCTCTTTACTGCTTCTTTGTTCAACAGACTGTTTTTTCTTCTTCTGAAGAATCCAGCTTTTTTCTCTCTTTTTTGGATATGATGATAAATTTGTCGCCCCAGTCTTAGTTGCATCTTTTGGATGCAATATGGTGAGTGACGTATAGTATCTGATTCAACTCTTACTATGGTTTATGGAAATCATGTACCTTGATTTCTAAAGTGTTTGAGTGGTATATATTCATCTGTGTTATTGTGAATTATTTCTACATTCAGACACGATGATAGTTTCTTTGACACCCAGTCTGGGTCAAGCTTAAGCTGCCATGGTGATCATTAGCTTTTTTTAATCCCTCGTTAGGATGTTTCTATTTTGTTGATTTGGTAATTGTCATAAGATATGTAGATCATCGTTTCTTAAACATTCTGTCATTTGACACCTGTTTCGATTCAGGAGAACTGGAGGAGGCCAAAGGGTATTGATTCTCGGGTTCGTAGAAAGTTCAAGGGATGCACCTTGATGCCCAACATCGGTTACGGGTCCGACAAGAAAACCCGTCATTATCTCCCCAACGGATTCAAGAAATTCGTGGTCCACAATGCAAGCGAGCTCGAGCTACTGATGATGCACAACAGGTTTTACTTAAGCATTAGATCTATTTGCACTATTGAATACCCTCTGAGATATGTGCCACAAGAAACAGCCAGCGTTTGAATGGATCATATTTCTAGATCTATTATGGTGAAGTATATGGTCTTTACCGGTTTTTTGATGGTGGCTCTTCAGGACTTACTGTGCCGAGATTGCTCACAATGTCTCGACAAAGAAGAGAAAGGAGATTGTGGAGAGAGCTGCTCAGCTTGACGTTGTCGTCACAAACAGGCTTGCCAGGCTTCGTAGCCAGGAGGATGAATGAAGTGAAGTGTTATGATTTAGGATCGTTTTATGTCTTGTGGTGTTTTGAGAGAGATGCTACTTTGCTTTTGTCTTTGGCAGTTTTGATTACTGGTTTGTGTTACTTTGAGTTACAGAATCATTTATAACATGGGCTTCTTGTCTGGTTTTAAATTTTAATATGAAACAGAACTTCGGTCCCTCTATCTGTTATCTCTGGTTGGGACTTGGATCTATAGTAGGACTATAGATACATATGTATATGTATATATATATATATTTGTAGTAGTAATTCGATCTGGTAATGGGTATGAGTTATATATGCTTATGTCATGCATGGTTTTTTTTTTTCAATCAAGGAGGTGTTCTTAAATGCATGAAAAAGTGAACATATTCGTGCACAGAAATTAAGAAAGTGCTAAAGCAAGCGAAATAAGCTAAGAATCTTATCAAGTTTTCCAAAGGAGGTTTTAATATTTTGATAATTTTGCCCTAAGAATGAAGCAATGTATATATTTGAAAAATCTGTCTAAAAACCTTTACAACCTGACAACCGAGAAAACCTAAGCAGCCTTAGCCAAGAAAAGCATCCAACACTTTTCATATATATATATATATATATGTATGTACATATATGTGTGTGTATAAACCATCTCAAATCTCTTTAAAAACGTACCATTATACAAAGACCTAGGACAGAGAATTTCTGTCAGTAAAAGAAATGGCAGATCAACAGATGAGACCAGTGGCGTCTTTCCTTCTGCTGCTGAATTTCTGCATGTACGCCATTGTTCTTGGAATCGGAGGATGGGCCATTAACAAAGCCATCAACCATGGCTTCGTCATCGGTATATATATACTTCTCTTCCCTCTCTCTTACCCTTTACCAAAAAACCTTAGATTCTTTTTTTGTTGTTGTTGCAAAAACCCTAGGTGCGGATTTCAGCCTTCCTGCCCATTTTTCGCCGATACATTTCCCGATGGGGAATGAGGCCACCGGATTCTTCGTGACGTTCGCATTGATCGCCGGAGTCGCCGGAGCTGCGTCGGTTATCTCCGGCGTCAACCACCTACGTTCTTGGACTCCGGCGAGTCTTCCGGCGGCCTCCACCGCCGCAATCATTGCTTGGTCACTCACCCTCCTCGCCATGGGGTCAGTAAATCATTATATACACACACACGACATACGTTACTTGTTCCGCAAGTCAACACCCGAAGAAAAAAAAAAGCCACGATCTGCACAATATAATATATCTTTATGGCCATGCAGATTTGGCTGCAAGGAAATTGAACTCGAGATAAGGAATGCTCGACTGGTGAGTAAAACCCCAGAATCTACACTAAAGTTTATGGTGTTGTGTGTGTAATATGTATAGATACATATACATATATACATATATATGTATTATAATTAATGATAATGATGATCGATGTTTTATTTTTCGGCAGAGGACGATGGAGGCATTTCTGATCATACTCTCCGCAACACAACTTGCATATATAGCCGCCATTTATGGAGCTCGAACATGAAAAATACGACTGCTTCTAAAATTTGTTTGATTGCAGAGAAAAAGATGATCGTTAATTTGGTGTGCCATATTATTTCTTTTTTTTTTGTCTTTTATTTTCTCCTTCTTCTTCTCCCTAACTTATATATTATGTGTGTGTTGTGTGGTTTGGATTTTGATTGATTGGACTTGTACTTAAAAAAAATAATAATATATATTTGTGAAAGAGAGAAAGTTTTATGTATTATAAGTTCACCAAATAAGGTTTAAAACCTTAATTCACACATCCAACAACATAACCGACCAGAAAAAAAAACAAAGAAGAGAGAAATGTAAGAAAGGTAAAATAGCTGTAACTGAAGACAAAAGAGTCAAAATACACAAAAGCTGCAACTGCTAATAATCACAGTACCTTTTTTTACTGCTACTAAATTACCTTTTTGGCAATTCTCACATGAAAATGCTTCGTAAAGTCTCGGACTTTTCGCCAACAAGGAGGGGAACCGAAGATCCTCTAACTGCCACAGCGGCTTCCTTCCATTGTCTGAAAACGGTTGGCTCTGCAACAGATTATACCATAAAAAGATTTTTCTTTTCATGCACTCAAATCACGAATTCAGAGGCGAATTGCTAAATATGAGAAAACAAGAAACACCATATCATTCTGTTCAACCCGGCCATTATTGACGCATATAAGCTTGATTTGCTTTGTATATCTATCTATCTATCAAGATTTAGAGAATCCGTTTTAGATGTTATTTCCGACAAGCAAGAATCAGTGATCAACATTGAAGAACAAAACCCACTTACAGAACCCATCAAGTATATAAAGCCTTAGTGCATCATTTGCATTCATGAAGCCGGTAGACCAGATACTGACTGGTTCAGCTATAACTGTGTTTTAAGAGAAAGAAATCAATGGTGAAGGCGCACAAGTTTATAGAAACGCTTACCCGAGTTTTAATTTCTGGACCCTGTTATCACATCAAACAAGCCACAGCAACTTAACCACGATGTTCTCCGGGCGATACCGAGTGGTGGTCTCACTGGAGCCTGAGAAGGGGTAAAAAACAAGAACGAGTTCAGTTTCAGTTCTTGGTAACTAGGAGGAAAGAAGAATGAATGAATCAGATCAGACAAAAATAAAGGGTAAGGAGGAAATACATCTGTCTCATGAGATATGGGAACCTCGGATTCTTTGATGCCTTCAGGAACACCACTGTTTTCGGATACAGGTAATTCTTTCAGGTCAGAATCAATTCCACCTGAAGAAGCCACTCTATTCTCGTCAGATGCAGAGAAATCTTTGGCGGTGTTCTCATTTACATTAGGTAACGATTCCTCTACACCCACATTCGAGATCGAGACCACCTTATCAACTGCTGAGGCTACAGAACCTTTCTCTGATATATTCTCTATCTGAATCTGTTCCTCAGATACCTTCAGTAACATTTTGCCCTCGTCTTCCTTCAGGTCGGAATCAATTCCACCTGAAGAAGCCTCTCCATTCTCGCCAGATGGAGAAAAATCTTCGGCCGCATTCTCATATATGTTAGGTAACGATTCCTCTTCATCCACATTTGAGATTGAGACAACCTTATCAACTGTTGAGATTACAGAAGCTTTCTCTGATATATTCTCGATTTGAATCTGTTCCTCAGAGTTGGGCTCATCGATCATAGTTGATTCCAATCGAGCATTTGCAGCAGCAGAAGAAGAAATTGCTTGTTTTGACAAAGAATTTGTAATTACTTCAGCAGCCATGTCCCCTGCCTCCTTGTCATCTCTCTTCTCAATTTCCTGAGATTCATCATCCGAACTGCTGCTGCTGCTGCTACTGCTGCTAGAGCTCTTGTCCTGTTCAGGGATTGAATCAATGACCTCTATGTTCTTCTCAGGTTTCAGTTCCTTTTCGATTTTGATGGAGTCTTCCTCAATGAATCCAGAAGCTTCTTTCACAGGTTCCTCTTCCTCCATGGTTTTGAACTGATGGTTATTCTCATTGTCAAGAGATGCCGGGGAATTAACACTATTGTCACTCTCCCTCTCTTCTTGGCTTCTCGGATCATCGTTTCCTAGAACAAGGTTTAGGACAAAGCCAATTACTTGCCAGCATAGAAGGGCAGCAATCAAACATTACAACATCCTAAGAGGAATTGAAACTTAATCTCTATCCTCATAGAGACTAATCAAGTCATTTTCATCCATCAAATCTCCGGACATGAACAACTACCAAAACCCAAAAAGTTATCGATCAAAGCAGAATTAGCCAAAACCCCGAAAAACCACAATATCTCGATCATATGGAATAGCAAGAGCAGCTTTAATCGTGAATCCAGCAACCCAAACAAACAATCCCAAGTGATACAAAATCTAGAGCCAATCAAGCAGAGAGAAGAAACCCTAAAAAACAGTACCAACCAAAACGAGATTCGACCTCACGCATTAGCATCTATGAATATGATAAAATGAACCAGGAAAATCAAACATCAAAAACCCAATCGAAAGAAGCGGAAGGAAGGAATTATCATATACCCATTTGCTTGAATCACAAAATCACACTATCAAAATCTGAAGTTTGTAACCTATATATAACGAATCCGCTGAAACCCAGATCAAACCGAAGCCGATAATCAAATTAGGTACCTCAAAAGGACCCGACAGCAACACCATAAAAAACGTTAACGAGTGATTGAATAATTGAGATACAGACAGGCAAGCGGAAAAAGCAAAAGCAGAAACTAGTGGATTACGGGCTGTGAAATTCACAAAAAATAAGGGATTTAGTGTAAAAAATTTTGAAAGTACCATGGTTTGATTTGGTGGAGATGGTGATTTGATTGGAAGCTTGTTCCTTCTTTTTCCTGGCAGCTTTCCTCTTCTTAGCACCCGAAGGCATGATTAAGGGATTCTTCTAAGCCTGTTGGGATCTCTACAGCTATGGCGGATCGTGGCTTCTCTCTCTCTCTCTCTCTCTGTAAAAAAAAAAATGTTTGTGATGATTTTTTTTCTTCCTGAAATGCGAAGTTTCGAAAATCAAATCGTACAAGTGGGAAACTCTGGGTATTGCAATTTAGTATTTATACTCTCTAATTATTTTTTATTTATTTTCCATTTTAACAAACCTATAACTGAAACCAAAGCTAATTTATTGTTTTGGATTATCTAGTTTTTTTTTATATAATTATTTTCCTTCTTTTTTTTCGGAAAATTAATTTGTCGAAATGGTATAATGTGGTATTTTTCTTGTACTATTAATTAAATAGATATTATATTAATGTCACCCATTTTATGATGTGACTAATATACATAGGCATACAAATTTCTGAAATTAATCATTGCTAATAGAACTGGTAATATTATATTTACGAACTTTATATTTGTCCACTGTCATATTGCAACAATATGTTGTTTATATTGATAAACTATATTATATTAGTTGGAAATCTTTCACTAAGATAATGATTAGCCTCCAGGTCTTATCTTAATTCTCACACGGATACATAATTGTATGTTGTTTATATTGATAAACTAAATCATAATTAAACCAAAGATTCGCATTTATTTCGGTTTCTGATTATCTTGCTAACGATTTTTTTGTTAAGATTTTTTTTCTACGAGGCAAAAAGAGTTATAATAGACAATAGGGCACGTGGTTTTAATTAATTTTAGAACGATACATGGTGGTTAAGTTTTTTTTTTTTTTTTTTTTGCCGTTTCAATCTGTTTGAATTTTCTCGAAGACGATGGATTTTGGTAGAAAAATTGCGATATTTAATAAAACAAAACTAAATTTGAAACCACTAACGCATGTAAGTGCGAGTCTATATCATTGGTTATTAAAACCATGAGTTGGCGTTGGATATAATTCGTTAATTTCTGTGAAAAATCTATAATTTTTAATTAAAATTAGCAAATTATATCATATCATCACATTGAGACGGAATTAATAAATCTTATTAAAATAAATAAAGGGAGAAGAATATAGCATGCACAACTATATATATATATATATATATTAAATTCCCATAGTATTCTATGCTATTTAATAATGTCTTCACATTTATTTTTTTTATGGGATAATTCCATTTAAAACTCTGTACTTTTTTCTCGTCGTAATTTAAACCCTATATTTTTTTTATCCAAAAAAATATTGTATTTTTAAAAATTGGCAATTAAAACTCCATACTTTTAAAAATTGGCAAATAAAACCCTGAACGAAAAAATATATTATTTAATGCTGACATGACATCCTAGTCATCTGCCACATCATCAATCCCTAATATTTAATAATATTAATTAATATAAAATAAAAATAAAATATTAAAAATAAAATATTAAAAATAAAAATAAAATTTTAAAAATTATACACATACATATATAATGAAATGATATACATATATACACATATATAAAAATATTTATATATATACACACATAGGGAAAAATACATATATAACACATACATATAAAACATATAATAATTATACACATATATAGATATATATGTATCATATGTATATATATGTATATATGTATATATAAATATATTTATATATGTATATAATTTTAAAATTTTTATAAACATGTTTATTATATGTGTATAATTTTATGAATATATATAATTTTTAAAATTTTATTTTTATTTTTATTTTATATTAATTAATATTATTAAATATTAGGGATCGATGATGTGACAGATGACTAGGATGCCATGTCAGCATTAAATAATATTGTTTTTCGTTCAGGGTTTTATTTGCTAATTTTTAAAAGTATAGAGTTTTAATTGCCAATTTTTAAAAGTACAATGTTTTTTTGGATTAAAAAAAAGTATAGGGTTTAAATTGAGATGAGAAAAAAGTATAAGGTTTTAAATGAAATTATCTAAACCCTAAACCCACTTCGAGTCTTCGGCTGACTCCAACCAAACCCCCCGAAGCTTTAACTGAGATTTGACCTTCAAACCGCGCTCAGTACGCGGTAGGGGGGAAACCCTCCCGTTCCGATGTTATATAAAATAGTATTTAGTTTTTGCACAACCAAAAATGTGGCCTCGTCCAATTGTGGCTTAGATCTTTGGGTTTTTTGTTTGGGCTACCGTTGCTCGAATACATTGGGCTTCTTATGGCCTATTATTGAGTTTTAATTCTTTATTGGGCCTTCAGTCTTTCATGGGCCCTTGACCTTATATTAGTATCATGTTAATTCAGTTTTTATTATAATTAGACCATGCTTGGGATTTCGATATTCCCAAAATTAAATATACCCTATTAAAGAAAAAGAATCATTTTTTTTTGTAAAGCCATTGGCTCTAATAATGTAAATTAAATATTCCTAAAAAAACAAACAAAAAGGAAATTGTGGTTGATGTACTTTTTTTTCTATTGAGCTTTGTGAAAAGTCACGGAGACCAAAAAAAAAAAAACGAAGTCAGAACGACGACGTATTGGTCAGAGCACTATATAAGAGATTTATAGGGGTCGAGGGGAGAGAGGCAGTTACTTTTGTCGGAGAAGCTATGGCCGTCGAAGACGCTCCGAGACCTGTCGTTGGCGACGAAGCGAACGCTGATCCTATGCAAAGGCCGGCGTCGAGGGGAGAGAGGCAGTTACTTTTGTCGGAGAAGCTATGGCCGTCGAAGACGCTCCGAGACCTGTCGTTGGCGACGAAGCGAACGCTGATCCTATGCAAAGGCCGGCGGATGGAGCCGATGATGAAATTGAAGAGGCGGAGGAGGGAGAGATCGTCGGCGGGGATGGAGACGGAGATGGAGACATTGACGGAACGCGCAAATCGGAGGCTGCGGCTCCTCAGACGCACCCTCTTGAGCAATCATGGACTTTCTGGTTCGATAATCCGTCTGTAAAATCCAAGCAGGTCACCTGGGGAAGCTCCCTGCGCCCCGTTTACACCTTCTCTACTGCCGAGGAGTTCTGGAGGTGAAATTTCCGTCCCGATATCTCCTCTTTCGATCCTTTTTTTCTTTTGTTTCTGCGTAGATATTTTGGTTGAATGCTGAATTTGTGAGAAAAACGTTATCTGTTGTTGATCGAATTCCAACGTTATTGTGTTGTCTTGACTGTGTTTTGCGATTTGGTCATGCCTTTGCTCGTATGCACATGAAAATTTGGCACTTCTGTATGACAAAAAATCATTGAACTTGAGCTGATATCCGAGCAGAAATTGATATTGGTGAACATAAAAATCGTTCCTTTCCGTGGAAGCCATGCGTTTTTATTCTAGATACCTGCTTGTGGATTGTTTTGGAGTCATGGATAATGGCTTGTTTGGTGGTTTCAGTGAGGGCCAACTTGAGTGGTCTATAAAATCACAAGCTGGTTTGCTTTAAGATCCTGCGCTACAGGAGAGACACACTATCTCCTATGGTTTCTTATAGGATGAGAGTTACACCACAGTATTTCCTCGTCTGTCTGCTGGGCCTTACAAGAATTTTGACTCTAGTAGTGGAGCCTGCTATCTTTTGAGTTAGTTCGAGATTACAGATTTTGGAAGGGTCGTCTCTTTTCTTGTGATATTTTATATTTATGCGGTAACACAACAAATGATGAACAAGCAACCTCTCAGGACATATAAGCTCCGAGTTACGCATGTAAACAGCAATGCTAGTGTTTAGGGTGCCATCTCTTTATTCTGTTTGGTAATGGTTCTATCAGTGGGCGTTTGTGTTGGCTTCTTCATACTATCTATTCTCCATCGTTTCATATTTTCGAATGTTTGTTTCAAAAACAATTCATGCTTTTGCAGCCTGTACAATAACATACGCCATCCAAGCAAGTTGGCCCACGGAGCCGATTTCTACTGTTTCAAACACAAAATCGAACCAAAATGGGAGGATCCTATTTGCGCGAATGGAGGGAAGTGGACCATGACCTTCTCCAAGGGAAAGTCTGATACTTGTTGGCTCTACACTGTATGGGTTTTTACTCTTTTATTAAGTAGCCGAATTCTTCCCAGCTCTATCATCTTCTAGAAGAGAAGAGCTTATTGGCGCCGAATGTTTTTTTTTTCTCATGCGCTTTGTAGTTACTTGCATTGATTGGAGAACAATTTGATCATGGGGATGAGATCTGTGGAGCGGTTGTCAACATCAGAGGAAAACAAGAAAGGATATCCCTTTGGACAAAAAACGCCACCAACGAAGCTGCCCAAGTAAGAAAAAAACCCCCATATCATCAGAATCTTAAGACCATAAGAGAAAACATATTTTCAGTTCTCAGTTCTTGCCATTGGATACAAATTTGTTGCAGGTAAGCATCGGAAGACAGTGGAAGGAGTTTTTAGATTACAACGAGTCCATATGTTTCATCATTCACGTAAGAACTACTACAGATAATCTTCATAGTCGAAGTGCTGTGATGGTGATTTTGCTTTTGAGATCAATGGTCTTTCGGTTTTGGTTTTCAGGAGGATGCGAAGAAGCACGACAGAGGCGCCAAGAGCGCATACACCGTCTAAAGACACAAGACAAAAGCATTAATCTCCCTTCCCTTTCACTGCTGTTTTATACGATCATTCACATTTGCCATGTGTTCCCTGACATTTTTTATATCACATTTAACAGTTTATTCGACAGCATCATTTTCCTTTTTGTCGTCCTATAGACCACGGTTTCAATATATACAAACGCCGAGTTTTCTATATGCAAGGGACAAATGAAAGTTACATTTAAATCTACATATATAGACCAAATGATTGTGTGTGTATATACATATATATTCCATCAGGGTAATCAACTGAGTTACTGTTTCAAAATTTTGCGTGGGAGCGAGCAATAGAGTTGTTACAGTTCACTCTAAAGAATCTCCCCCTCTTCTAAATCAACAACCAAAACAGACAAGTCGGGTTCAATGTCGTCTTCTTTCATGAACAGACCCAACTTCTCAAGCAATCGAGGAAAGGTAGAGCTCATGAGCTTCTCCATCTCTCTCTCCACCCTCCGGTTGTGTTCTTCTTCAATCTTGGCGGCTTCTTCCATCTGTATATACACACACACAAGCCATATGAGAACCCTTTCTTTGTTTTAAAAAAAAAAAGAAACTTTTTTGAGTGAAGAATGGTAAAAACACCTTCTGTAGAGCAAGCCGCTGCTTCTCACGCTCCATCTTCAACTCCGTTTCTTTTTTCTTCCGTGTAGAAGCCTCGGCTGCTCTCACATCTGCTTCGATTCTCGCTTTCTCTGCTTCGATTCTTGCTTTCTCTGCTTCCATTCTTGCCTTCTCTGCTTATTATGAAATGCCCAAAATTTTAGAGAACCCAAATAGAGGTGGAGAAGCAAGTTGTTTTTTCCAGTGTCACATGTGAATGCAGTAATACCTTCCTGCTGCATTCTTTCTAGCCGTTCTCTCTCTTGTTGTAGTTTGATCAGATCAGTACTGCTACAACCCTGCAGGGCGATAGAACAGGATTCTCAGGAATATATGCGTATTGCAACCTATCAAACACAGATAAAAACTTGCCATTGATTAATATTTATAATTGTGATGGGATCGATGCCAGGAGAAGAAATCATTACATTAGCAAGAGCTTTTCTCTGTTTGGCTTTCATGATGGTGTCAGAAAATCGGCACCTGAGCATTGCAGCACGAAGAGCCTTTGGAGATAAGGGCGCACCATCGGTTGTAGTCTTCAAATCTGCAACCAGAAGAGAAATCTTAAGAAACCAAACTAAACAAGAGTGTCACTCAAAGTCATTAACAAGAACAATCCTCACCTATGTCCGATGAAAGGCCGTCTGAAGGTTTCTGAAGCTGAGAACTTTGGCAACCATTTTCCTCCTCCATTGAACTCACCCATCCTTCATTCAAACAAAATTCAAAGGCGTATCGAATGCTCAGTTACGGATCAAGTTATTACAGAAATAGAAGAACATTACAAGTACATTACATGAAAATGAAAGGGAAAAAAAAAGACTTTGTTCCCTCACCATCAGAATGTGGATCTGACTTGCTAGGCTGTGAATCTGAAGTGCTTTTTTCCTGACATTCCTGTTTCAAAGAGAGTCACAGTGAGTTCCGATATGGCTGATGGTGATACTAAACACAAGATAACAGGAATTATATATCAAAGCTAAGGTGGAGTGTCCATATATACCGCTACCGAAAAAGCTTCACTTTCTTTATCTCTGCAGGATCTCGCCAAAGTGTTATCTAGCTCTGGACAATTCTTTGAAGGGGTACTGATCTTGAGGCAAATGCAAGCAGTATTGCCACATGAACCACATTTCCGGGCAGAAAAATTCGGGGCTCCATTTGCAAGATCATGTTGCCCACAACCATTGGCAACTACATCGATTTCCAGCAGATTAGCTCAATACCAGAGCCAAAAAGCAGAGTAATTCTGCAACTTTTACGGTTGTACCTTTGCTCTGATGCTCCACAATCAATCTGGTTGCAAACTGGCCCTGATCCGGCTTCTTAAGCCCCAGCAGGAAAACGAATAAACATATCGTCAGAAAGTTATTCAGAAAAATACAGAGCAATCTCCATTTGTTAAGTGCAGGGGAGGGTTTTGTTCAGAAATCTTACCTTAGTTGCTATGTCTGTTGGACTTACAGAGTGAGAAGCCTTTTTGGCCTTCTCTTCCACCAGCTTCGACAAAAGAGGAACCTTTCTGGCTTTCTCTTCCACTGGCTTCGACGACGAGACAGGAGAGATTCTAGGGGATGCCACTGTTTGATGTCTGCTCTGTCCTGGACTATCAACTTCAACCTCAAACAATTTGGTATTGCGTTTCCTCTGCAGTAATTTCCATCTGAGCGCAAAAATCTCATTTAGCTCCTTCGCCATCCGGTGAACCATATTCTCTGGAGGATTATACAGCATTGCATTGGAGAAGGTTAATCTGACATCAGCCGCAAACTCTTCTTTGCTATTGTACCCGTTCTTCGCAAGTTTGCATTCAATCGTACTGAAATCCATTGGCTTGGGTATGACAGAGAAGTAATCGGGAATATTCAGTTTAACAGGATCCACGGGTTTAGCAAAAACCCATCCAAATCGGTGCTCCTTGATTGATTTCAGCAGCAAAGAACACTGATGAAACACATTGCGGACAAGTTTCTGCTTCTTCCTTGTCTGAAACTCATCTAGTTCCTCGGGTCCACGCTTTCTCGAGCGATTGGCGCTAGAGATATCTTCACCGGCTGGCTGCTCAGTTTTCTTCTCCTTATGGCTGCAGCCATTGATAATCGCCACTTTATGGAAACTTCTCTCAGCACCTTCGGAACGAAACTTGATCCTCAGTTTCCTGAGACCGCCCATTCTCAAACTCTGAAAAACCTAGAACAAGTAGATGAATAGAGTTTCAAAACAAGAAGAATGTTTCAGCGTTCTCCCCGACGAAAGGCAAATCCTCGTCGGAGATGGCAGGAGAGAGCGATTCACAGAATCCGCAACTTGGGCGGAAGAGTAGAAGAGATAATTCGGAGAATTTCCAGATTTTCAGCACACAGAGCGGTTAATTCAACGATCAAGCGAGAATTCAGGAAAAAAACGAACGAAACCTAGATTGACAATCGAAACCCAGAGAGCGAGAGGCCATAGAGAGAGCGCGAGTACCTGTGAGATTGCGACAAACTTAGGACGGTCGAGGTAAGAGATCGGATCCCGCCGGGAATTCGCCGGGAACAATCAACAGAGACTGAGAGAACTCAAGAGGATATGAGATTTGAGGAACCAGAATAGCGTCAAATAAATGATTAGGGTTTAGGGTTTATAGATTTTTATACTTTACGTGTTTCCATTTTTACTCTCCGCGCTAAATCTTCGGAACTGTCTTCCTAGATTTAACAAATCCAATCGCCCTCCCAAACAATTTCGGGACCAATACCACATAATTTATAATATTAAATTATAAATTATAATTTTTAAATTTTTTTTAATTTAACTAAAAATAACTAAAAAATTAACTAAAATAAAAAGTAACTAACAAATCTATAAATTTCTTAATTTAATTTAGGATATCAAATTTCAAATTATATATAAAGAGAAAACGATTTAAAAAAATAAAATTAACAAGATTGTGATAATATTTTTTAATTTTACTTTTTAAATATAAAAAATTAAAATATTAAATGGTAATAATGTTAATCAATATTAATATTCTCTAATTATATTTTAAAAAATCTTTAAAAATAAATAAATTATATAAAATAAAATGATAAAATATACAATTTTAAAAAAAAATTAATATGGGTCCTCTTGAAGGTGGAGCCCTGTGCAATGGCTCCATTAGCACACCCCTTACGTTCTACAAACCTATATAAAACGTAAATTTTTTTTAGGTAACCAGGTATTCTAGGCCCAAAGGTTCAAACTAATCTCAATCCATGCGCATGACCCTGCAACACACACGTGGTATGTGAAACATCCGAAGGTGGCAGGAGGAGAATCTCCATACTCTGGGTGTTGAATCCACAACTTCGTTTACAAAAAGGGACTCTCAAACCAACAGAGTTGGGAGATTCCCCTTATATAAAACCTAAACTTATCACTAACTTGAATTAAATCTTGCACTTTAAGTTTTTGGTTTTTTGTTTAAATTATATAAATCAATAAAAAAAACATGAATTAATAGATGTTAATAAATGGGAAAAAAAGGGAGGAAGAAGTGGAAGGTTTGATATTTCTTTATTTATTTGATGGATAAAATTATTTTTCATGTAAATGATAAAGTTATCCGTTTATGTAGTTTGGAATTTTAACTGAATTTTAGTAAATGATAAAGTTTAAGTTTTTATTTGGATTTGTCTCTATATTTTATTATATTATCTATCTATTTAGTAAATTCTATTCAAGTTTATTTCCTTTTAGCAAATTCTTTTATTGAAGGAAGGAATGGAAAGGCACTATAAAATTTTCATGCATGCATAACGATGTTCGAAGCTGTTAGTGTGATCGATAACGATTACCGGTTTGACGCCTTGAGCCGGTTTAGTCGGTTTAATATGGGGGGCCCGGTTTAACCGGTTGGGGAAAGATTGGGAGTGTCGGCAGTGGGAAACATGCAAAAGCCGTAAGAGCGAAGGGAATAATGTCAATCTCTGTCAGGAGGACCACTTCCTAACGTCCATACCATACCATTACTATATATATATATATATATATTTCCAACATTATATATATATTTCCAACATTTAATTACTTAAGACAAAAATATACTGAAATTTAGACTTACGTGTCGAATTCTTCAATAAATGGGTTTCGTGATCTATCAACAACTGCGGAAACTGATTTAAAAATACATTAATATATATATATATAAATAAAATATGGTTGAGCACGCAGATAGATGCATATGTGCGTTGGATCTAGGTTTATGACCAATCTACTAGGAAACTGCTTGTCTTTAATCACATGCGTCTTTTCTTTATTATTTTTGTTAGGATCTTTGCGATGTGGGGGAGAAAGATTATACAAATACAAATACAAAAAAAAAAGATTATATAAATATAATAATATTTAAATATACAATGGAAATTAGTTCAAGCACCACTTCATTTTGTCTATTTCCAACGGACCCACCGTTTTCAAACTGCAATTAATTTTACATTTTTTTCTTTATTTGGTGATTTTTGCTTCACTTGGATCTGAATACAAAAATCTTTTTTTTTTTTATAAATAAAATCTAGATGCTGATAGAATGATCGGGAAAAACGAAATCTAGACGTGGATTTACTAATCTTATGATAGTAAATAAAATCTAAAGCAGGTCAAATTCTGATCGAACATAATACTATTGTATATACATATATAATATTCATCATTTATATATTTATTTTGTTGAATAAAACTTGGGAGCCGCGTGGAGTAAAATCAATCAAATCATTCTCAAAGTATTGGAAGTCAATATTTTAGCAACTCTTCCATCACCGAAATCGAAGGTTTTTAAAATCCTAGTCGTCACTCGTCAGTGAAGAGATCTGAAGGGAAAGAGAG
>NW_010962392.1:0-19596 GCF_000463585.1 Tarenaya hassleriana | reverse complement strand
GAAAGAGAGGAAGACACTCTCCGACCGACAAGATCGTTCCTCACTGCATCGACCAGGTTCATCTTTCTTACTTCAATTTTCAGCTTTGTCGGTGATTTGATTCAGCGAGATCCTTTCTGGGTTTTTCATTTTGGTTCATAGGGTTTTGTGGGCAATACTAAAGTTACGATCTTTCTGTTCCCTGAGGGTTTCTTCTTCTGTTTAAATCTATGATGGTTCCGTTCTTGATGATTTCGCTTCGGTTCGCGAAGTGGGTTTTCTAGTAGAATGCTAGAGTTTAGGTTTTTTGCTGTTGATAACTGATGGGTTCTGCTAAGGAAATGAAGGGCTTCTTCTCTAAATGATCCAGCTTTTCCATCGTGAATTAGGTCTTTCGTTCTGCTGAATCTCCATTTGAAATTAAGTTGAATCAGCTCGACTGATTCTGTTTCGATGATTTTGCTACTGAATTAGTGTTTGTACATAAATGGAAAGTATTCTGCTGCAAGATCCTTTCCTAGATCTCCAACATAATACATATGTTTCTCTGTGTCTGTGTCTGTATAGTCCCCACTTGTGTATGTGAACTCTTCTAACTTCCTGTTCGAGGTGTTCTTTCCTGCTTTCACTTCCATTCCATTTATATAGTACAGAGCTTCATGTGGATATAATGTACTGTATGAAGTATTTGATCAATCGTATAAGCTCTGAATTTTCGATACTCCAGGAGATTCCAGATCATGGGTTCTAAGCATAACCCACCGGGGAACAGGTCGAGGAGTCCTCTCTCTCTAATCGCCGTGATAGGTTTGTGCTGTTTCTTCTATCTTCTTGGAGCATGGCAGAAGAGCGGTTTCGGCAAAGGAGACAGCATAGCTATGGAGATAACCAAGCAGGCACAGTGCACAGACATTGTCACTGATCTCGACTTTGAGCCTCACCATAACAAGGTGGAGATTCCTCAAACGGCTAAGCCAAAACCCGTCGTGTTCAAACCGTGTGATGTGAAATACAAGGATTACACTCCTTGCCAGGAACAAGACCGTGCGATGAAGTTCCCGAGGGAGAATATGATATACAGAGAGAGACATTGCCCGCCAGAGAATGAGAAACTGCATTGTCTTATACCGGCACCTAAAGGATATATGACTCCATTCCCTTGGCCTAAATGCCGGGATTATGTCCACTATGCCAATGTTCCTTTCAAAAGCTTGACGGTCGAAAAGGCTGGGCAGAACTGGGTGCAATTTCAAGGAAATGTGTTCAAGTTCCCCGGAGGAGGAACCATGTTTCCTCAGGGAGCCGATGCATATATAGATGAGCTAGCTTCCGTTATCCCGATCAAAGATGGCACCGTCAGAACTGCATTGGACACAGGATGTGGGGTGAGTCAGTTCTCCATCTGTACATCTTGTTTTCGATCTATATTTCTGTTTTGATATGAATATTTCTCTCCTTTGTTCGTTTTTTTACCGCTAGGTTGCAAGCTGGGGAGCCTATATGCTTAAAAGGAACGTATTGGCAATGTCATTTGCACCACGGGACAACCACGAAGCACAGGTACAGTTTGCACTCGAGAGAGGTGTTCCTGCAGTAATAGGTGTCCTCGGGTCCATTCGTCTTCCATACCCTTCAAGAGCCTTTGATATGGCCCAATGCTCTCGATGCTTAATACCATGGACCTCAAACGGTAAGTGTCAGTAGCCTATGTTTGATCTCAAACAATACAAATGGAAATAGAATCAACTTCTTGAAATTGATGGCATTTGGACCGATATTCTATTGCTTGGACAGAGGGAATGTATTTGACGGAAGTCGATAGAGTACTGAGACCAGGAGGGTACTGGGTCTTGTCTGGGCCTCCGATCAACTGGAAGACCTATTACCAGACATGGAAGCGGTCTAAGCAAGAACTCAACGCAGAACAGAAGAGAATAGAGGAAATTGCAGAGTCCTTGTGCTGGGAGAAGAAGTACGAGAAGGGAGATATCGCAATCTGGAGAAAGAAACCGAACGACGAGTCTTGTGACAGGACATCCGTTAACTTCTGCGAGGGAAAAGACACCGATGATGTCTGGTATGTTTTTCTCTTCTACATTGATTGATGTATGTTCTATCTTAAGTTTCGTTGCTAAATCTTTGCCTTATGTTCTATCGTAGGTACAAGGAGATGGAAACGTGTGTAACTCCGTTCCCTAAGGTATCCAGTGAAGACGAAGTCGCCGGAGGAAAGCTGAAGAAGTTTCCGGAAAGGCTGTTTGCAGTCCCTCCACGTATTTCCAAAGGTCAAGTCGAGGGTGTCAATGCTGAATCATTCGAGGAGGACAACAAACTCTGGAAGAAGCGTCTGAGTACATACAAAAGGGTCAACAGACTGATTGGTACAACAAGATTCCGTAATGTGATGGACATGAACGCGGGTCTCGGTGGATTTGCAGCAGCGGTTGAATCCCCTAAGTCTTGGGTTATGAACGTCATTCCAACCATTGCGAAGAACACGTTAGGTGTCATATACGAGAGGGGTCTCATCGGTATCTACCACGACTGGTATGAAAGATCTGATTTTATGGGGATTCGAGTCTTTCCTTGTGCGAAAGATCTGAACTTTCGGAATATGAACACGGTTTCTGATAGGGGTGGCCAATTCGGGTTTCGGTTCGGGTTCGGTTCGGTTATATTCGGGTTCGGTTATTTCGGTTATAGAAAAACTATAACCATTCGGTTTTTATATAAATTCTGGTTCGGTTCGGTTCGGTTATTTTTCGGTTCGGGTTCGGTTCGGTTTTGGTAAAAAGTTCAATTTTCCAAAGAAAATGTCGGTTATTCTTTCGGTTTTTTCGGTTATTTTTTATTCGGTTCGGTTCGGTTTCGGGTTCGGTTTTTCGGGTTTAAGTAAATCATAACCGTTCGGTTTTGATGTCGGGTTCGGTTCGGATACGGTTATGTCTTATTCGGTTCGGTTCGGCTCGGTTATTCGGTTAATAATCGAAATGACCACTCCTAGTTTCTGATGTTTTTCTTCTGTTTTGTATCTACAGGTGTGAAGGCTTCTCTACTTACCCGAGGACATACGATCTTATCCATGCCAATGGCGTCTTCAGCTTGTATAAGAACAGGTCAGCCGAACTTGTTCCTTATCAATCAAACCATCGTCAAAAATCGAATCTTTTAGCCATCATTGTTCATCGTCGAGCACCATTGTTAAAAATCGATTCTTCCTCATCAACATCGTTAAAAATCGAATCTTTGTTTCTCATCGTTCACGAATCTGGCTCAAGAAACAAGGGTCGTGTTTTTTCTCTCGTAACACAGCTCTGTTACTGAAGATCTCAGACATAACTCTCTCTCTCTCTCTCTCATGATATTCTGTTCTGCTTCTATATGGTTTGAATTCCACACATGCAGCTGCAAAATAGAAGACATTCTCTTGGAAATGGATCGTATTCTCCGGCCAGAAGGAACGGTGATTTTCCGTGACGAGGTCGATGTTCTTAACGACGTAAGAAAAATCGCCGACGGAATGAGATGGGACACAAAGCTGATGGATCACGAGGACGGTCCTCTCGTGCCGGAGAAAATCCTCGTCGCCGTCAAACAGTACTGGGTCGCCGGCGGTAACAGTACGTCTTCTTCTAGTGAAGAATGAATAGCCAAAACTTTCTCAGGTACTTGTATTCAAATTCCCCCGGACGTTTATCTTTTCCCGGATTTGGCTGCAAAGTCTTGTTATTGTCAATTTACCCCCTCTCAAGATGCAGGTCAATACAAGATTATTGTTAGATTTTGCTTTTATTCTGAATTTATTTACAAGGTTATTGTGTTCACAGTGTGATTGTTGATCTATGCATCCCGGCAAGAGGAAGTTTGCTCGAAGCCAATGGAAGTGAGAAAGTGAGGACAGAATCGGAGTTTCTACGAAATGGAGGGGTCAAAGTTTGAATATTTTAGGTGGTGTAAAAGAATATTTGCAATTATTTTTTGTCCCCTAGCATTTCATTTTCTTTAGTTTTTTTCCTTTATAATTATTGTTGATGTATTTGGCCCAAATAAGAGAGTCCAAAGCTCGAGAAAAGGTTTGCATCGGTCGCTAGCTATTATGATGTGAAATTATTGTATGATCGTAACATTTTTCATTAGTATGATGTGAAATTAATTATTTCCATAACATTGTCATATAAAGGCCCATATGTAAATAATTGGGCATTATAAACATTTAGCCTCGATGGGTTTGAAGGTTTTATTTTAATTAATATGTCAAATCTCAATGGATTAGGTGCTTTTTTCATTAAAAATTCAAAGTCAGGCCTTAGTCCCTTTTTGTCTTGCAATATTTCGATTTTTTTTTCTTTCATAATACTCGTTTTATTTTATTTTATTTGTTGGTGGGAGTAGAGATTAGAGAATGTGGAGTGATGTATAAAAAATATTTGCACTGATTCTTTCATCGAGAAATTCCCATATGATTAGTATATGATTAGTCAAAGATTCTTTTTATTAATGGTTACCATTATGAAATTATGTTATGTCCTTTTTTTAAAAAAAATTTACTATAGTCTATTTAGGAATATATTCCCTTGTTCTCTTTATTTTAATTTTGTTGAAAAAAAAGAGGATTGTACAAAATATTCAAACCAATACAAACCCAAATGAAAATCGATTAAAGACTTTAGACTTTCATTAATTTCATATGGTACACGAAAAAGAAATTTGTAATATTAATTCAATTTACATAATAAGAAATTATTTGAATATTAAAATACATCAGTAGTTCCGATAATTCGTAGACGTTAATCAAAATCTCCTTGAGATATTTGGTATTTATGTGCTTTTTAGATTAGTGCAGAAAGTGGTATTAATTAATATTAAATATACTTATTTAAAAAGAAGTAGTAACCACTTTTCTCGGTATAATTCAGGACCCAAGAAGACATTGGCACGTGCCCCATGATAGACTGATCATGTGATCCCCTTTTCTCTCTCTCTCTCTCCATCATATTCTTTTGAAACCCAATTTCACCCCAAAAACAAATCATTTTTAGCATTTCTTGGAATTATATTAAACATAAATTAGCAGAAACTAGGAGACAAGAGTTTCTAAAATTTCCCAAAACCAATCTAAAATATAGATTTTACAAATATTATTTTATTCAAAGAGTTTTTTTTTTGCATGTGATGTAAACTAAAAGAACAGCTTCTACTAATTTTTTACCAAAAAATAAAAATAAAATCAAGAAGAACAGAAGAGTTGGGAAATGATATTTGCTTGGCATAGTGTTAATGAGACCTATTTTTCAACTCTCTGCAGCCTTTTGGGTTAGATTTCAGATTTTCCCTATCACTGTTCAATCAGAGAAAGTACTTTTTTTATATATATATAATATATTAGGCTTTTTTTTTGTGGGTGGAAAATTTATATCCCACACTGCTTCCTCAGCTCCTACCAGGAAACAAAGCCAAACCAAAAAATCCCACCATTGTTGAGACCTCACTTTCCCTGGAAAACGAGGGAAAATCCTTCAACTGATCAACACAGATATTGCCCTTAAACTCCTGTTTCCCATCCAAATTTATGATCTTTCTGCAGAAATCATAAAAATTTTCCAGCTTTTGAATGTGAGAGAAAGAGAGAGAGAGAGAGAGATGGGTTGCCTGCACTCAAAAACTGCTCATCTTCCTTCTCCCGATGACCCATCAGCCCCAAACAAACCAGAATCAGGTATCTCTCTTGATTCTATATTTTCACTGTTTTGTGATCTTTTGCTTGCAAAATGTCCAGATTCGGTTCGGTCTATGCGTATTTCTGTCCTGTTTTTTGGTGGGTTTGCTTCGGTGCCTTGTGGGTTTTAGGGTTTCCTGATCTCTGAAGCAGAATACGTTGGAAAGTTTCTACCTTTTTCGCACTAAACCCTTTTCTGTACCTCCTTTCGTAACTCGGTGCCTTTTTCATCTTTGGGGTTTTGTTTTTTCTTTCCCTGTTGTTATAACTGTTGATTGTGTTGCAGTAAATGGGGACCAGATGGATCAGGAGAACCAAGTTCCGGCTTTCAAAGAGTTTGATCTTGATGAGTTGAGGAAGGCAACAAACGGTTTTAGCTCAAGCTGCATTGTGTCTGAAGGTGGAGAGAAAGCCCCCAATGTGGTTTACAGAGGAAAGCTTGAAGGGAACCGGCTCGTAGCGATTAAGCGGTTCTCTAGGCAGTCGTGGCCTGATGCTCAGCAGTTTGTGGTAAGATGTGAAAAAAGGTCAACCTAGGATTTATTGTTTGGCTGCTGAGAAAATTCATGGAATGATTTTTCTGTGAATTTTAGCTCGGATTTGGGACTCTTGAGTATTGGGGATGCTCCAGTTACCGCCAAAGACCAAACTTATAGGGTGATGTGTAATTTCTAGTCAAAGGGATGGAAAAATAAGGGCTGCCCTTGAGAATGATTTGATGAGAGAATAGACTACACTTCTTTTGGTTGCTTTAAGATGTCAAAAGTCTGCAACTTTTGGTGCAAAACTGTTATATAATTCCAGGTTTACTGTTCTATTGGGTTCCTCTTTTACTTTCTATCTTCCCTGTTGTTTCATTATTTCGGGTTAGGATTACTTTTGCATGCAATAATGGCAGGTAGATCCTTAAAGGTGTTTTCTTCAAGTTTTCATCATTTGAAAAAAAAAACACTTTGAAGTCAACTATGGAACTTTTTTCTTTGTTCACTTGGGTACCTGTTTTCTGTTCAAGTTGGGAGCTAAAGAGAGCAGAAAGTGGGAAATGTGATCTTGTGTTGACCATGTTTGACTTGTCAATCAGGCAGAAGCAACCGGTGTTGGTAAGCTTAGACACAAGAGATTGGTCAATTTGATCGGTTGCTGTGCTGAAGGAGATGAGAGACTGTTGGTAGCGGAGTATATGCCCAATGATACCCTCTCGAAGCATCTCTTTCACTGTACTAACCTTTTTTTTAATCTCAAATTTTTAGTCATTCATTCCCCGTATAAGCTTCTTTAGAAGTTTTATGTTCATCTTTCTATGTTCTGCTTTCGTTTTTGCAGGGGAAAAGCAACCACTCCCATGGGAAATGCGTGTTCGGGTTGCAGACTATATTGCACAAGCACTCGATCACTGTAACATGGAAAACAGGAAAATCTATCACGATCTTAATGCATACAGAATCCTCTTCGATGAGGTGTACATCTCATCAGAATAAACGTTGCTACAGACTCGCATTTGCATAGCTTAAATTTCACTGGTTTTCCTGCAGGATGGTGATCCTCGTCTATCGAGTTTTGGTCTCATGAAGAACAGTAGAGATGGAAAGAGCTACAGTACTAACTTAGCTTATACTCCGCCAGAGTTTTTACGAACAGGTATAGATGTGTCCTCAAATGTGAAACACAATCAAGAACATGAATATTCTGTCTTTTTCCTGCTCTGGTGAACATCATGGTTCTGTGCATTTGCAGGCAGAGTCATTCCTGAAAGTGTGATATACAGTTATGGAACGGTTCTTTTGGATCTGATGAGCGGTAAACATATTCCACCAAGCCATGTATGTACCCTACTTTCAGCAAACTCTAACCTCTTTCAGAACACATTTTTCTCATGTACTGCATGGTGGCAAGTCCCCACCCCACCCATGTGCATGTCATGTATACCATCCAGATGGAATGTCCCATCTGAAGTAATGATCTTGTTCTTTACAGGCTCTCGATATTATAAGAGGGAAAAATGTGCTGCTATTGATGGATTCGTCTCTGGAAGGGCAATATGCGAATGAAGATGCCACTAAATTGGTCGAGCTTGCTTCAAAATGCCTTCAATCAGAAGCCAAGGATCGACCCGATACCAAGTTTCTTCTCTCTGCGATCGCACCACAACAAAAGCAAAAAGAGGTGAAGCATCATCCTCTAAGACTGACGCCCATTACTGTGAAATATGCACTTCCATGACAAAAGTGTTTGCTTTTCCTGTTTTTTGGGTTGTGCTTTCAGATTGCATCTCATGTGCTGATGGGCTTGCAAAAGAACACTGTAGTTTTACCAACTATGCTCTCTCCTCTTGGAAAGGCCTGTTCTAAGATGGACCTGGCAACCGTTCATGACATTCTGCTTAAAACCGGTTACAAAGATGAGGAAGGTGCAGAAAACGAGGTACATTTACAATCTTTTCCTCGTCAATGTTGTTTCTATGTATTGTATCAGTATATTCACTTACAGTTAGATCTGTGTATTCAGCTTTCATTTCAAGAATGGACTCAGCAAGTGCAAGAGATGTTGAACACAAAAAAGTTTGGAGACATTGCTTTTAGAGACAAGGATTTCAAGAATGCTATCGAATGTTACTCAAAGGTAAAAGAATTCGAATTTAAAGATTCTCGAGAATATCAAGAATCCATGGAATCATAAGTAGATTCAAGAAAGATTTCCACTTTTGCTTCTTCTGCATATCTCAGTAGCAGCCTAATCCTCGTATCTGCTGTGTTACTCTGTCATGTGAACCAGTTGGTGGCGATGATGTCGGGACCTTCTGCCACTGTGTTCGCGAGAAGGGCTTTCTCGTATCTAATGACGGACCAACCAGAGCTTGCCCTAAGGGACGCAATGCAGGCGCAGGTGTGCATACCCGAGTGGCCAACTGCATTTTACCTCCAAGCCATTGCGCTTTCGAAACTGGGGATGGAGACTGATGCCCAAGACATGCTCAATGATGGTGCCGCCTTTGAAGCCAAGAGACAGAACAGCTGGCGAAGCTGAAGAAAGCAAAGCCCCCCAAATATTTATGGGTCTTCACGGACAAGTTCGAGGTATTGTCTTGTAAGAAAAAAAACTGAGAGATGTTGTGATGAGTTTTGCAGGAAATTGGTTTGGTTATGGATGTTGTGATCAGTGTCTGTGTGTTGGTTGGTTGGTTGTTTCAGTGAAGTGTAAAATCTCATGGAAAAAGGAAAATAATAGCATGACTTTCCCACTGTTGTGATCTAATTGCACTTTCCTTGATTATATAAAGAAACCGCAACTGTGTCTGAAAATCAATATGGTATTACGCATATCAACAGATTTTGGGAAAACAATAGTTGCTATTGGTTACAACGATGTTCTATGCCTGGGAAGCAACCAAAGGTTGAAACTTTGACTCCAACCAGAATACCAAATCATCCCTTGTAGCCACAAAGCGACCTGCCTTTTCCTGGCATGGTCTGAAAGGCACAGAGAGCTTTTCAAGGTGAGATGAGAACGAGTTCCCTAATCCCTGCGCGAATTTGTGAGTTCCCATCCCGGTTTGAGCCAAGAACCTCTCAGGAAGATCCTCTTGGCGTCTAACAATGGTGGCCAGTGTCCTCATCCACTCTTCAAGGGCAGTTTCAGCAGCACCAATGGACAGTGACCTTACGTCTAAGCTCCACTCTTTTAGGGTTTTGTTGTGAAGTCCAGGATACAGCCCAAAGAGTGTTCCCAGATAGAGAAGCTCACGAGCTCTCTCATGGTGATTCTTGTTCCTGCATATGTCTATCAAGCAGTTGCAGAAGGGTCTTCTGGCTTCCACTTGGGTTTCACTGATCACCGACCTGAATTCTTCTTTAACAGTTTCAAACCCGGTTTTCTCATCCATGATTAGCTTCACAAAGGAGATCAGCTTCAGATTGGCCTTCTCCAAACACGCCATTACCTTATCAGTATCTTCACTGGTCTCACACAAGGCCACGACTGAAAGAAGACAGCCACATAGCCTGTCATCAGGCTTAACTCCACGTTGAATCGAAAGGTTAAATACTTTAACCAAATCATTGATCCTTCTTGCTTTTCCCAAGCATTGGATTAAACAAGTGCAACCCATCACGTTAAGTTGAACTCCGGCTTCCAACATCTCTTCAAACAATGCCATGGCTTTGTCAACTTTCCCTCCACTGCCATATATATTCAGCATTGCTGTGTAACTAAAACTATCCGGCTTAGATTGCATGGACTGCTTCATATCACAAAACAGCGTCTCTGCTTCTTCCTCCAACCCGATATCCGCACACATGTTCAGCAATGTGTTGTACAGAATGAAGTCCATTGGCCAGTTCCTAGCCTTCATTTCCTTCCACAATTGAAGGGCATCTTTCTCCCACCTCGCTTTACCGTAAATCTTGACAAGAGCTGTTAAAGTTATCTCATTCGGAGTTAAACCTGACTCGAGCATCTCATTGAACAGACTCCTAGCCAAACCTGGCTTCTTGGCCTTGCCCATTGCCTCCAACAAAGTATTGTACACAACCACATTAGGCTTTACATCCATGGATTTCATCTCTTGAAGAACATACCTAATCCCATCATAATCCCCTGCCTCACCGAACATCTTTCCCAACACTGAAAACGTTAAAGGATCGGGTTTCCACCCCGTAGCCACGGCCCTCTCATAAAGACTGAGTACCTCCTCAACCTTGCCCAACTTGGCATAAACATCAAGAACTGAAGAGTAAGTGACCTCATCCGGCATCAGACCGGTTTTATACATTCTCTCAAACCATTCAATAGCTTTGTCATAAAGACTGCACCTCTTTGCACATGTAATTATAGTGGAATAAGTAATGTTATCAAGCTCAACCCCATCCCTTACCATTTCAAGCGCAAGCTCCTCAATGAGCTGAAACTGCCTCCCAAACCTCAGAGATTTCATCGTGACGTTATAAAATATGGTTTCGATGGGGAACAGATTCTGGGCCTTCATCCAACCAAAGAAAAGATGGGTTTTCTGCCATGGTCTCAAGCTATTAAGCACCAACAAGGCATTGTCCCTGGTGAGTGGGTGTGGAATTTCATCGAGAACAGCCAAAAACTCGGAATTTTCGGTGAATTCAGAGCTGTTGAGCTTCTGGGCAAAAGCCTTGAGGTCTTGAAGCTGAGGGTTGTAGGAATAAGACGAGCGTTTGTGCCTCTGAAGTGAAAGAACTGACCTTTTGGGCCTTGCGGGATTAACCCAGACAGACTTTGGCTTAGACAAGACATGGGTTTGATCCGGTTTGAGCGTCGTTGCAGAGAGAGACTTCAGCTGTTCAGACAGAGATGGGCTTTTGGCGCCGGTGAGCGGATATTCTTCTAGGGTTTTAGCTGGTTTCGATGAATTGCAGGAAATGGTGAGTCTTTTGGTCCGACATCGTCTTAAAGGTGACGGTTTTGGGTTTGGGAAGAAGCTCTGCCTCTTCGTGTCAGAGCTCTGCGAAATGAAACAGGCGTCAATGGCTGTGGACAGAAGAGACGCCATTAGAGAGGCACGGAGAGGTTTTTCCCGTGAACAGGGAGAGGGCTTTGTGTTATGGATACATGAAGATATTATTCAGACATCTTATCTCTATTTGAAATGACGCTCTAAAACCCTAAAATTATATATTTTTTAGGATTTATTTTTTCTCTGAAGCTGTAAAAGTTTCAGTCTAGTTGAAGTGATTTTTCAAGGCGGTCGAAATTATATATTAAGCAAATAATTTTATATTTTATATAAGAATTTTCAAGTCTTATTAACACCACCTGGTCCTAAACACCATCCCGTTATATAAATGGGCCCAATAGTTCAGCTATTGGGCCAGCTTTAGGCCCAAATCAAAATAAAATTTTGGTTCACCAATTTAGACACGATTTAATAAGAATTTAAACCATTTAATGCGTTTATAAGAACAAAACACTGATAGTAAAAAACGATCCGATTTTGAAGCATGTTATAATTTTATAAATTTTAAAATTAATTATAAAAATTTAATAAAATTAACAATTTAAATTATCGCAATTATGAAAAACTTTATTATTAAAAATACATCTTAGCTGAATACCATATATACACACACATGTATGTATGTATGTATGTATGTATGTATGTATGTATGTATGTATGTATGTATGTATGTATGTATGTATGTATGTATGTATGTATGTATGTATGTATGTATGTATGTATGTATGTATGTATGTATGTATGTATGTATGTATGTATGTATGTATGTATGTATGTATGTATGTATGTATGTATGTATGTATGTATGTATGTATGTATCTCTTGACTAGATGTATTGTATGTTTCTACTATATGTGAAGGACCAAATTCGTGCTGATATTTAAGAGTTCATCAGCTCAAAATATTTTAATGATCTCAGATATAAAACTACGTTAATTAATAACTTAGTTATGACATATTTTACATTTTCACGTATGTTTTTTATTATCTTTTAAATGCGTGAGTATATCTTTACATGTTCAGAATCAATATGATAAATTCAATATCTTTTCCTATTGAATTTTATACCAAAGAGAATGAATCTACAATCAAAATTCAAAAGTGTATTGGATTATGTTCATAGATGCCCCAACCACTAAAGTAGATATTGTTGATATATATATATATATATATGCACAGCAAATCATTGACCATAAAAAAAATGTGTGAATATATTAATAAATTTCGTCTGCAAAGATGGGCGATCATGCTATCTATACGTGGAATCATCTTATCACTAGAACGTAACATTACTAGTGCTACTTGTTAATTTCCAAGTCAAAGTTGTATATTTGCATATTGTAGATGGAATATTATCAGACATACCCTTATTTTATTATATAAATTTTAAACTATATTTTCTTATATTATTTTTTATGTGATCAATTTAATCTTCATGATATATCTTAAGGTCACAATGGTTACATTACCGTAAAATTATATGATGATCATACTAATTGATTAGTTAATTATATCGTTCAAAACTCGTATGGTGATTATATCGGTTATATATATCGGGTAAACAAAAAAAGTTTAAAAAGGTATGATCTATGCAACAAAGTAGTTTTGATATAATGCTGTTGTAAATACTCTATCCCCAAATCGTTTTATAACAAATGATAAATTTGGTTCAATTTAATTAAATGTATTGATTAAACCATGATCCACGCGTCATAATAATTACAGAGACAAAAAATTGACATTTGAAATTTAGTCCAAAAACAAAATATTTATCATATAACCTAAAAAGTCAAAGATGTGAAAATCACACCCACTAACGTGGGAAAGCAACTTTGTCCATCTCCTGTCCTCCATCATCCGATAGCTTCTTGTGTTTATACAAATGCTTGTGTTGTGCCTCTGAGTGTGTGTATACATACATATATATATATAAACACACAAAGACAAAGAGTGTACGTACACTTGGCAATATTTTGATAGAGAGATTTGATAATCTATGTATTTATTTATTACTGAGATTTTATGTAGAAGTTGGATTTTGGGCGTGATTATGTTTTGGGATATGAAATATAAATAAAATAAAATAATGGGTGAGATAGATATAAATGAGAGACAAAAAAAAAAAAAAGAGGAAGGGAGCCGAAAGCAAAGAGACGAAAAAGGCGGGGGACAAAGTGTGATAAGCCAAGTCTTCTCATTTTCAAAAAGTCCTCATAACTTCTATTTTAGACTAATTTGACCCAATTCTCTTTCTCCATTTTTTTTTTAAACTTGATTTAAATCTCCAACGGAACTGGAGTTCGTTACGGGAATCTCCAAAAATGATTAGCAATCTAAATTGGTTTTTCTTTATATATTGAAACTTAAAAAACGGATTTTAGTTTCGAATCACTTTATTTTTAATAATTATTATCGAATTATTTTTATGTGAATGGTTAAATTATGGGATGTTAAATGATGGCTAACGAATAACGAATATACACATATAACAAAGTATAACAAACGTCGGATTTTGTTTTTTATAAATAAAACAAAGTTAAGATAATTATGAGGATTAGATTTAAAAAGGTTTTTCGGTTGGAACGTGTGTGTGTATATAATCATGCTCTATATCACATTTTATCGATAGAGGAAAGACATATTAAAATATAATCCAATCCGAAGATAATAATCACGTTATTACATATAAGATTAAAGAGCTGACATTAAAAATAACCCACTTGGTTGGTGGGTAGGTGCATTGAGGTTATCTTCAATTTACTTTTCCGCAATCCTTAAAACAAACGTTTATTTCGTTTTTAGTTATAATGATTTTTATATATCTTTAATTTTAAACCCACTGTAACTACAAAGCATATTTTTACAGGGGGTTAAAATGAGCGTTTCTAAAGTACTGGGAAATACTAGAACCCGATTGTAATTGCAAAGCGCAATTAGATATAACCGAACTTTTATTTCCGTTGTACGAAGTTATTCGTTTTAATCCTCTTTTCTTTTCCGTTTTTTTCTTTTTCGTTTTTATAGTTTCAATTTTATAACTTTTATTAGCCTCTATTGTTAATAAACTTTAAAGTTTCATTTATTAATTTTGTATTATGTGGCATAAGTTAAAATTCAAAAAACTAAGATTACGAAATGATTATAGTTTTTATTTTGAGTTTTTATTTTTTAGATTTTAACTTTGTTTTTCGGTATTTTTTAGTATTTATAAATAAAAAATGGAGTTTTGGATTTTTAATTGATTTTTAGTTTTTTCAAGTTATTGACTAAATTTACAAAATCTTAATTATCAATTTTTTTTGTTTTTTGAATTCTAAAAACTTTAAAAACTACCTCCATTCAACCCTAAAATTCATGCAAATAAAACCCTCTTCTCTAAAACTCTTTTAATTTTCCCACAAAAGAAAATATAAAACGTTGATAATTTCCTTTTTGTTCATACTTTCAAATTATCATACACAAGTACACAACTAATATCAACCGTACGTAACTATCATTCAATTATTCGTTCATTCACGAAAAGTTATATATATATATATATATATAAGTATGATCAGTATAAGATATTTGAAAGGCTTGCTTGTATTATTGCTTTATATCAATATTCATACAAGAGTATATTAAACCTATTTACAACAACTTCCCTAACTTGAAGAGATGTCAAATATAAAAAATATTATAAATATCTCTAATAGGCAGTCCTACGCAGATGGGAACTACACCAGGTAATGCTAACTTTTATATCTTTAAAACATTACATTTAATTTTTTTCTCGAATTTATCTGTGTTTGCAAATATTCAAATGGACTGTTTGGTCATTACAAAAAGACATGAACGAAAAAGAAAAGCAGGAAAAAAAAATTAACGATTTTAATAATCATTTTATTTTTTTAATTGGAGATGCGGATTTCCGATTGCTGTTCCGACGCTATTTTCCCATTTTAGTTTTGTCATCACTTCTCTAATGACTTGAAAAGTGCTTCCACAAAAGTTCTTTTGTCCGACGCATGCTGACGTGGACGTGGATAACATTGTTCGACACTTGACAAAAAAAAATCACAAACGGAATTTGGAATTTGATATCAAAATGCTGCGTCTTTTTTTTTTTGGGGGGGGATTTGTATTATATACTTTCACATGCTCATGATGATGGATTTGATACACGTCAAGTAAAACCATGGTTTCTATTAAAAATAAAATGTCAACATATTGGAAAACTATACGTTATAGTAAGAAAACCGGAATTGGGAATGTTAATAGAAATGGGGTGAATGAGTTATATATAATTATAGTGTGAACAAGTTCGGGAGCTTTAGAGTGCAGGTGGGTCCAATTTCTTTTGGAATTTTTTAGAGCTCTTGGGACAAGCAATGTCATAATTACTTTCGGTGTATAATGGTTATTTTCTTCCCAATATTATATTATATATATATAAATAAAGAAAAATAATAACTTTCAATATTGTTTTTGGTGATCTGGCCGTCGGCTTTGGCGCTATATATATCAAGCAATCCACAGCCTTCAAGCACTCTACCAACCTTCCCTCGCTCTCTACCCTCCTAATTAATTACCCCTTAAAACTCATATTTAATTAATCCATCTCCTCCTTCGCAAACGTCCTTTCAAAGTCCAAACCTTTTTGCTCATTCAGCGGCTTTGACCTTGAGATTTAGTTTCTTGTTTTCCAAATCCCACCTACTCGTTTTTTTTTCATCAGCCCTTTGATTTCGGTCTAATATTATCGAGAAAAAGGGGGAAACTTTAGGGTTTTTTTGGGGGTATTTTGTACGAAAATACCGAAGAAACAGAACCGTATTTTTGCCAAGACAATGTTCTTGTCGCAAAAAGCATGCAATAGACGTGAGTTCCTCAACAAAAAATCAAGTGTCGAGAAAAGTTTCTATTTTTGGATCTTCCAAATCATCAACAGATATAGCTCTTCTGCAACGTGATTGGTTCTTGTCTGTATGTTTTTTTGGATAACAATAGATTTTTTTTTTCTTGGGTGAGGGTTCTTTCTTGTGTCACAAGTAACTAGCACTGCTACAGCAGAGTGTGATTTCTCCTGCAAAAAAATGGCAAGTTCATCGTTACCTCCGGGATTTCGATTTCATCCTACCGACGAAGAACTCGTCGGGTATTACCTGAAAAGAAAAGTCGAAGGGCTTGAGATCGAGCTAGAAGTCATCCCCGAGATCGATCTATACAAATTTGATCCTTGGGAACTACCAGGTATCTTTTCCGATTGAGACTTTTTCTCATTCTTGGAATGTTCTTCGGCATCTTTGTTCTCATTCGGAACAAGATCTTGTATGTATGTTTTCAGACAAGTCATTTCTGCCGAACCGAGACATGGAGTGGTTCTTCTTCTGTCCGAGGGACAAGAAGTATCCGAACGGTTCCCGGACGAATAGGGCAACAAAGGCGGGTTATTGGAAAGCAACCGGAAAAGACAGGAAAATAACGTGCCATTCCTCGGTCTCGGGCTATCGTAAAACACTGGTTTTCTACGAGGGTCGTGCCCCGTTGGGCGATCGAACTCATTGGGTCATGCATGAATATCGTCTATCCGATGACGATCTTTCTCGTGGATCAAAGAATTCAAAGGTAAGAAACATTTCAATAATGTTTTTTTGGAACCTTATTATATATTGAAGAATCGTATAATTTGTTTTTTGTGTCTTAATGTTCTTATTTAGGGCTGTGCTTTTGCGTTGTGCCGCGTGGTTAGGAAGAACGAGCAAAAGGGTACTAATTACCTCGAGAAAAATCCACGAGATAAAAAATTTCCGAATGAACAAATGGTCGACCAAACGCCATCGTTTACCTCGTGTAACCCTAATTTTACCACGGCGGACTCTTGTAACATTTGGATTTCTCCCGATTTTATCCTTGATTCGTCAAAGGTATACTACTTGATGGCCGTCAATTTTTGCACGAGAACTTGTAACTAAACTTGAATTTTTCGCTTACTAAACGATATATATATATATATATTGGTTATATATATGCAGGATTATCCCCAGATTCAAGAAGTTGCGTCCGAGTACTTTCCTAAGCATGATTTCTCGTGTGCTAATAACGAATGGGAGGGAGTCGATTTTTCGGCCAGTCCATGGTGTTCGAACGTGGATCACAACATTGATCAATCGGTGCAAACCTGTTACTGGACGAATATTGGATACGGAGATGGGCACTACAGTGGTTACAATAACCAAACGGGCTCATTCGATTGATCAAAAGACCGTGGTTTACAGCTTTTGAATTTGGTTATTACAAAAAAAACATGCATGGAGAAGACGAGTACGTAAAATTGGACTCCAAGACGACGCTTTTTAACGTTGAGCTTTTGGAGGAAACGTATAAGGCGTTTGAATGGAAGTCTCTCTCTCTCTCTCGGACTTTTTTGTTTATATAAAGGAAATTTTATACGTTGATTTTGTGTTTTGTTGTTATTGGATATATGATATATTTGATTAAAAAAAAAAAAAGAATCACGAATTTCGCTCTTCTTGTCGCCCGCATCGATTCGGTCTCTAATGATAAAAACAATTGGACCACCATTAATTAACCTTTGACCCTAACTGATCAAAAGTCACCAGCTTTGGAAGTGGTAACAAATTATATCATTGCATGGGAATAATTTTAGCATAAAATCATCTTTTTTTCGGAAAAAGCAGGGGACCGTATCGTTGGTTATAAGCTTTTGTGTCATCTGCTTATAATAAGTTAGGCGAATATGTATGTTGAAAGTGCTTTTGTAAAAGAAAGTAATAAAACACGTGGAAAAGAACAAATGTGACGCAGCAACCTTATATAAAAAAGACCTATGAAGGCCTTCAAATATTTCCATGTAACATGCAATTGGGTCCTTAGCTCAGTGGTAGAGCATTTGACTGCAGATCAAGAGGTCACCGGTTCGAACCCGGTAGGGCCCTTCAATTTTTATGTAACCTTTTTTTTTTCAAATCTCTCAGCATTCACTTACCAAATTTACCAAAATTCTAATATTACTTATATAACTTTGATTGGTTTTCCTAAATTAGATTTCAAAAGTTACAAAGAAAATAGTGGAGTTGATGCACAAGGGATAAGGATAGATGTTTGTATGTAATGTTTACCGACCATTCATGACCAAACCCCAAAACAAAAGACGCGAAACAAATCTACTCCCTATTTTCCTCTCCAATATAACCGAACCCAATCATACCGGACCGACCCGGTTTGGTTTCCGGTACTCAGCTCTAACCCTAAAATATACAAAATCGCCGAAACAACAAACTGAGAACTACTTCTCATGAATCAAAACCCAATACCACTTCAAGAATCTATCATTACACAAACAAATCGAATCTTTCAATATCAAGATTGATGATGATCTAACCAAAACCGGCTCTAATCTATGTCCGATTTCGTGTGTGTGTGTGTATATATATGCTTCAGACTAGTAACAATCTTCCTTGGTGTCTGACATATTGATGGAGTTTCCCATCAGGAGATACCATTAAGCCTCTTACATGTGCAGGTCTAGTCTTTTGCTTCACTTCCAGCCTCAATGTACTATTCCGATCCTCAAGGTTTGTTGTCCACTGCTCTGGCAAGACCTGTTCCAGAAATTCATCTGCCACATCTCCATCTTCATCAACTCTTAGCCGCTTGGAATACCATCCTAAACCCTGATTATTCAAAGAGGATGCACATTAAAATCGGCTTCTTGCCCATCTTTCCTTTTCAATTTAGTCCATAGCAGGAAAATACACATGGATAGTGATTGCAGGAGTTCGAGTACTAGGGATGACAGTGACAAGGGAGAGAGCACAATCATATTACTATTACATGGAGAATTCAGTAGTCAAACCAGTGACAAGATCATAATCTGGCTATAACAAGGTGGTGGGTTGGTAATGGAGAGAAGCTGAAAACGTGGTCTTCTTTAAGACTTGGCAAACAGAGATATTATCGTATGATGGGCACTTAATCATATTGGCTGATCCATCCGAACTGAATTCGTAAACTAGGACTAATAATCTCACCCTGAATTTGTAAAATGATTGTTAGGACGATTCATTTCTTTCACTCACAAAGGAGAAGGAGCAAAAGATAGACTCAATTTACCATTGCTGAACCAAAGGATCAATCAGACAGAAACCAAAATCTTGTACAAGTAAAACATCAGCAGTTGGACCAAACCTCATATGTTAAAGGGTACCGACAGAAATCCATCTCGAGCACAAGCTGAGCCGTTCTAACGACATCAAGTTAGGGACAGCCTGAAACAGGATCTATGGATATAAATTCTAAAGGTCAGAAATGAGAAAGCCGGACTTTTTGTGGTTGGGTTTGTCCTAATGTAGAGTTATAATTGTTAGAAAAATGTTATTAATTTCTTAAAACCAATTTGTGGTGAATGAGAAATTAATTC
>NW_010962391.1:0-223 GCF_000463585.1 Tarenaya hassleriana | reverse complement strand
AAATCCTAGGTTTCCCTAAACATTCATTCAAGAGAGATAAACTTGAAGAATTCAAATTCCATTCAATGCAAGGATTTGAAAGCATAAACAAAGCATAATCTTAGGTCCAAGGTGAATACAAGCATCCTTACATGAGAGCTAATCCCTCATCCCACAACAAGAAACTACTCATTACTCATGTTCAAGAACACCAAAATAACTAGAGGAAACATAGAGAGAAAGG
>NW_010962390.1:0-223 GCF_000463585.1 Tarenaya hassleriana | reverse complement strand
ATTTATTGTTTTAAATTAAATATGGCATTAATCAAATCAAACATCTCTTTACCTTTTTTTAGTTTTCATATGTATACACCTTCAAACCTACGATTGAGAAGATTAAGTTCTATCCGAGCTAGAAACATATATTATCTAGCGTTTTCTTAAAAGATATTAGGTTAAATTTTCTTAGGCAGCAAACATATATTAAAAATTATGAAAATTTTCATTTATAATATTA
>NW_010962389.1:0-223 GCF_000463585.1 Tarenaya hassleriana | reverse complement strand
GCATGACCCATACACAGACGATCGAAGCCTTGACAAGTGTTCGAAACATGGGTGGTATTAGTTTGAAATTATAACAAGGGTTTTTATCGTTATCAAGAAGCAGCTTATGACTTTCGAGAAATGAGAAGCACAATTTCTCAATTCTTGTCTCACTTAAATAACTCGGTATGCACAGCTTTGGCATGTCCCATACACGAATTACCAAGGTCTTGCAAGAACTCTA
>NW_010962388.1:0-223 GCF_000463585.1 Tarenaya hassleriana | reverse complement strand
CCTCTCTTTTGATCGAGCGGCACATCATCTTGAAACGCGTGAGATGTGCGTTCGGGTCTTCATTTGGCCTACCCCGGAAAGAATTATTGCTAAGCATCTGAATGGTATAGCTGGGTTGAGCTCAAACGAGTCATATCGATGGTCGGCAGTCATATATCGGCAATAAGCTCGGTGTGCTTTGGCGTGTTATATTGAGTGAAGGTTGAATCAGCATTGCCTGCAG
>NW_010962387.1:0-223 GCF_000463585.1 Tarenaya hassleriana | reverse complement strand
TAGAGCTAAAATGGAATCTTAGGAACCTAGATTTTGCAGAGACGACGATAAGCAGGGAACATGTTAGGTATGAGTTTTGAAGAAGGTAAATAAGCTGAAAATAGAGTAATCTTACCATCAAATGAAAGAGAATCGAAAACGGAGTGAAAATCGAGTTTTCCAATCATCGGTGAGCATTTTCCATCGAAAGAATGATCTTCAAAGTTGCTGGTTCTTGGGACAA
>NW_010962386.1:0-223 GCF_000463585.1 Tarenaya hassleriana | reverse complement strand
TACCTTCGGCGAAATTCGCCGGCAAATCCTCCGATCCACTAGGTTTCTCTGTCATCGAAGCCAAGTCTACTCAATCGTTTTCTGTTCGACCTCCGATTTCTTCTCCGTAAGTGTCACCAGCTTCTGGATCCTATCTGTTCGAGTTTTCAGATTGATGATTCGCCGTTCGTGTTCTTCGTCGTTCTCCGAGTTGTTCGAAATGATGTTGCTGTCCAAATCTACT
>NW_010962385.1:0-223 GCF_000463585.1 Tarenaya hassleriana | reverse complement strand
TCGACAGCCTATGTTCTAGGTTTATATGGCAGCACTCAGTGGATCAGAAGCCAAGCTATCGTGTTTCATGGGCGGCAATATGCAAACCAAAGACAGAAGGAGGACTCGGGATCCGTAGAATAGAGGAGACCCATATTGTTTTCAGGCTTAAGCTAATCTGGCTGCTATTGACGAAAGCCGGATCTTTATGGGTTGCGTGGGTTAAGGCGAATATTTTTAAGGG
>NW_010962384.1:0-223 GCF_000463585.1 Tarenaya hassleriana | reverse complement strand
AATTTTGGCACTTAGTTCAATTTTATATGCATACAAAATTATAAATTTATTTTTTTATAGCGAGCTTATTATTGGGACGAGTCTGTTCATGACCGAGTCTACGCCGCTTGGAGGATCGCCGTCCGAGATCGCCTCAAGGACAACATTTATCGGGTAAAGAGTAGACGTGTACGACCTGCATGGATGTCGACGGCGATCTACGATCAGCTAGTTGAATATTGGG
>NW_010962383.1:0-223 GCF_000463585.1 Tarenaya hassleriana | reverse complement strand
TAGAAATAATGTTTCTGCTAATCGCAGGAACATAGTAACAATTACTTAATTCTAAAACAAGCCCAGAAGGAAGACGCAGATCATAAACGCCAACACACAATGCAGCAACTCTTGCTCCATTTTCGACGCGTAGATTCGCTTCTCCCTTAGCCAGCATCCTATTTCTTCTTAGTCCCTGCACATTTTCACAAATGTGTGAGGCACTTCCGGTATCCAATACCCA
>NW_010962382.1:0-223 GCF_000463585.1 Tarenaya hassleriana | reverse complement strand
GATTTTTATCGATATGTAGGGACTAGATCAATGTGTTGTCTAAATATGTTCATAACTTTTAACGCATGTTATAGATCAGCGCGACCATGGTGTTTATACGTAGTTATTAAGAAAAGCTTTCTAATGACACACAAAAAGAATTATTTGGACACTTTTTGTGGAAATTGTTGACCATATGCCGATGGCTGGCGATTCGAGTCGACTTCTCAATCATCAGATCACA
>NW_010962381.1:0-4596 GCF_000463585.1 Tarenaya hassleriana | reverse complement strand
ACACAATCAGTATAAAATAACTGACTAACGACTTTGCTAACAGAATGTTAATATTCTAATACCCTCCCCTCAAGGCTATATCATTCTAACGACGGATGATATAGACTTGAAACACCAAATTTCTGCAACAGCAAATGAAACGGACCAGAATGCAAAGCCTTGGTAAAGACATCTGCTAACTGATCCTCACTCTTTACATGTAGCGTTCGAAGAAAACCCTCCTTGAGTTTATTCCGAACGATATGGCAATCTATCTCGATATGCTTAGTTCGCTCATGAAAAACCTGATTCGCTGCAATGTGCAATGCCGACTTATTGTCACAAAACAGATTCGCAGGTCTGTCCACAGGCTGGTGTAAATCTCGCAAAAGCTGATGTAACCATATCAGTTCACAGGTAACGCTAGCAAGGGCCCGATACTCTGCTTCTGTGCTACTCCGTGAAACAGTATTCTGTTTCTTGGCCTTCCATGAGATAAGAGAATTCCCAAGAAAAATACAAAAACCTGTCACAGAGCGACGTGTATCCGAACAGGTTGCCCAATCCGCATCAGCAAAAGCATCAAAGTGAATTGCAGACTGTGTTGAATAGAACAAACCCTGTCCAGGGTTAGTTTTCAGATATCGAACAATCCTCTGAGCTGCAACCAAGTGTTCATCAGTAGGATTGGACATGTATTGACTGAGTTTATGCACCGCAAAAGAAATATCTGGCCTAGTAATAGTCAGATACAATAATTTGCCAATAAGAGCTCGAAAACTGGAAGGATCAGACAACCGAGTACCAGAATCCTGATGCAAACGATTATTTGGTTCCATTGGCACTGACACAGGCTTCGAACCAATAAGTCCTGTATCAGATAAGAGTTCCAAGCAATATTTTCGCTGACAAACTGAAATACCTGTCTTTGATCGAGCTATCTCCAACCCGAGAAAAAACCTCAGCGGTCCCAAATCTTTGATACTGAAATTTTGCCTTAACAGATCTTTCAGCCTCTGTTCTTCAGCATTATCATTGCTAGCAATAATAATGTCATCGACATAAACCAAAACTGCAATAAACGAATTCTGATTTTGTCTCACAAACAATGAATGGTCTGCTTCTGATTGAACAAATCCAGCTTTGACCAAAACAGAACTGAATTTCTGATTCCACTGTCGTGATGCCTGTCTTAGTCCATATAACGACTTGTGTAACCGACACACAGCTTGTGGGGGCAGAGGGTTACCTGAGTCATCATGATACCCAGGTGGAAGAGACATGTATATCTCTTCGTCTAAATCACCGTGCAAAAAAGCATTTGACACATCCATTTGTGTCAGATTCCAATTTCGAATAGCTGCCACCGCAAGGAGCAACTTAACTGTAACAAGTTTAGCAACTGGTGAGAAAGTGTCAATGAAATCAACACCTTCCTGTTGAGTAAAACCCTTTGCAACCAACCTCGCTTTATAACGTTCTACTGATCCATCAGGTTTTCTCTTAATCTTGTAAACCCATTTGCAGCCTACAGCTCGTTTCTCAGCAGGTAATGAAACAATAGACCACGTACCATTAGCATGGAGAGCTTGCAATTCCTCAGACATTGCTTGTTTCCAATTATCGGAATGAACAGCTTCCTTGAAATTTCGAGGCTCTGTTTCAGAAGTGAGATTCAACAGAAAAGCCTTATAATCTGGGGATACTCTGTCATATGATAGAACATTTGACAGCGGATACAAAGAATGAGAGTTTAGCAAAGAATGGTTGGTCTGGTAACAATGATATTGTTGTAGGTAAGATGGTGGTCTAGTCACTCTCTTAGGCCTGCCAGAAACCTCAGAAAGCGAGCTATGTATAAGTGGGGTTGATTCAGTTGATATGAAATCCATGTCAACATCTGATGAGGGGTAAATTGGCAGTGGTAAAACAGTTTGTGGGAAGAAGGAATGAATAATCGAATTCTCTGAATCAGGGGAAGTTTGATTCATAAAGGGAAATATGTCTTCATGAAATTCAACATGCCTGGACACAAAAGTATTGTTAGTCTCAATATCTAACAACTTGTATCCTTTATAACCTGATGGATAGCCCAGAAAAACTGTAGCTCGTGCCCTCTCAGAGAATTTGTGACGTTCATGAGCATGAGTAGAACTGTAGCACAAACAACCAAATACCCTCAAATGATCATAGGTAGGTGATTTATGCATGAGTACCTCATAAGGCGTTTTGTGCTGCAATAAAGGAGATGGAGTGCGGTTGATCAGGTAGATAGCCGTTTTAACCAGATCTCCCCAATACTGCAGAGGGACGTTTGACTGAAACAACAACGCTCGAGCTACATTCAATATATGCTGATGTTTCCTTTCCACTACTGAGTTCTGTTGCGGCGTATAAGCGCAAGAGAAGAAGTGCTGCATTCCCTTCTGTTTGCAAAACTCAGTAAACAACAACTCAGGGGCATTGTCAGTTCTTATAGATTTTACTGTAGTACTGAATTGACATTCAACCATTGCTACATACTCTTTAAAAGCAGTCAAAGCCTCACTTTTATTTTTCAACATATACAGCCAAGTAACACGAGAGTTATCATCAACTAAGGTAAGAAAAAAACGATATCCCTCAACTGTAGAAACAGCAAAGGGTCCCCACACATCAATATGAACCAGATCAAATGCGTGAGGCGACATTCTATTGTGAGAAGAAAAAGGTAAACGTTTTTGTTTTGACAAATGACAGACTTTGCAATGAGGAATATCTGTACATTTGCTAACATCTAATTTCGAAGAAAGAGTCTTTATTTTGGGTAAAGATGGATGTCCAAGCCGCTGATGCCAAAGAGATGTATCAACAACAGCAGCATTGCACGAAAAAGAAACAGGAGCAGGAAGAAAATCAGGATTGAGGATGTAAAGATTGTTCAAAAGATCAGCCTTGCCAATCCTCAAGTCCTGAGAAGACTCCTGTATGAAACATGATGTAGAAGTAAATGTTAATGAGAAACCAGTGTTATGAAGAAGCGAAGAAACACTGATCAGGTTAAAAGAAAACGTTGGAATAAACAATACATCAGAAAGAGTAATGTATTTGTTGATGATAACATCTCCTGCAAGTGTTATTGTGATGCTTTGACCATTAGGAAGAGTTACTAGCGTTGGATTAATGCAATGCAGACTAACAAGTAAATTTCTATTCGAACAAACATGCGTAGAAGCTCCAGAATCCAAGATCCAACTGTTACGATTCATTAAGGTCGAATCTGAAACAGAAGAGATGTGAATAGCATTACCAGTATATGCAGGAAGCGATTCTGGTGCACCATGTGCCTGGACATTAGGTCCCTTGAACTTCAATGTCTCACCAATTAAGGTATATAATTGCTGAAGCTTGTCTGGATTTAGGAGAGAAGAACTCATTCCTGGAGATCCCATAAGATCATTTGCACCTGCTGTCACAGCAGCAATAGTGCCTTTGGTCTGATAATTGTGATGTTGTTTGATTTCTTGACCTTGGCCTTGCTGTCGGTTTGCTGGATGTAACTTGTGTCCCGGAGGATATCCATGGAGTTTAAAACACTTCTGAATTGTGTGACCATACAGTCCACAGTGTGTACATAAAGGCTTCTGTTTTGGTTTGGAACCACCAGAAACAGCAGCTATAGTGGCTTCAGATCCATCAGGAACAACCGACGTTTGCAGCACAACATTATCAACAGAAATAGTCTTGGACTTTAGACGTCTCTGTTGTTCATACTGAGTCACCATATTGTAAGTTTTATCCAAATCCGGCATTGGATCAAGCAACACAATCTGATCTCTTAGATTCTCAAAAGAATCATTAAGACCATACAGAAATTCCATCACAAAGTCTCGTTCAAACCTATCATACCATTTCTTGTCAACTCCACAATTGCAATTTCCACAGTCACAAACAGGAGAACCTTCAATTGCCTTGAGTTCTTCCCAAATTGCTACCAATTTTGTATAATAAGCAGCAACCGATAGGGAACCTTGAACCAAAGTGCGCATACTACGCTTAATACTAAACAATCTCGGTGCATTTTGTTGCTCGAACCTATGAGCGAGGTTCTTCCACATCGCATTTGCAGTTTTGAAGAACATTAAACTTGTTGCAATATCTGGAGTAACAGAATGTAGTATCCAAGAACTTACAACAAAGTTGTTCCTCGACCAAAGAACCGCAGTTGAATCTGTATCAGGTGGCTTAGGAAACGTGCCGTCGATGAAACCAAACTTGTTCCGTCCCGATGCAGCCATGATGAAGGAGTGACGCCAAGTAACGTAGTTTTCAGAACCAATGAGTCGATCAGAAACCAGATTGAGATTGTAATCGCTTCGATCGACATGGTACAAACTATCATCAACTTGATTCGCCGAGTTCGCATTAGCAGTCGCCATTTTCCCGAGAAAATTACAGAAATTTTCTCAGAGAGAAAACAACAAGAAAAATGAAGAACAATGGAAAACTGAATCGATCAATGTGAACGAATCAGAATCGAAAAGAGAGTTGCGGAAGCAGATTTCTGCTCTGATACCATATTAACTCTGTGAATCCGGCAATTGATGAACCGAGAATTGCACAGAGAAAACTGGGAAA
>NW_010962380.1:0-223 GCF_000463585.1 Tarenaya hassleriana | reverse complement strand
TTCGATGTTTTCCTTGGCAACGGTTCTGATTGTTTATTAAAACATCAGAACATTTCCGAAATATGAAAGGTGTGCTTCCGAAGCAGGAGAAGACAGATTCTGAGAAAAATTTCTGAGATAGAGAGAGAGAAAGAAAACTTCTCGTTGAAGAGAGTATGCGTATCCAAAAATCCGATCTCACGCCAAGCTCCTTTGGTAAGTTTTCCTTGTTGCACATTGTGAC
>NW_010962379.1:0-223 GCF_000463585.1 Tarenaya hassleriana | reverse complement strand
TTGTCAATTTCCTTTTGCCCTTACCTTTGGAACGCTTCCTCTTGCTGGAACTCTTTCCAACGACCACCATATCATTCTTCCCTTGCCTCCCAGCTTTCTCTTGGAATGACATATTCAACTGATCAACCATCAATGAACTGTCCATGTCATCTAATTGCTCATGCAATTCCGAAGATATCTTTCCAAGCATCAAGCTGGACACGTCCAGATCATCATCCTCATG
>NW_010962378.1:0-223 GCF_000463585.1 Tarenaya hassleriana | reverse complement strand
ACAAGTGCAACGTCTGCGGCAAGGCGTTCCCGTCGTATCAAGCTCTAGGCGGACACAAGGCAAGCCACCGGAAACACGCCGGAGATGACCACTCCACCTCCACGACCACCACCACCTCCGGCGGCGGTAGCGGAAAGTCCCACGTCTGCTCGATCTGCAACAAGTCATTTCCGACGGGTCAGGCACTCGGCGGCCACAAACGCTGCCACTACGACGGCGGGAA
>NW_010962377.1:0-223 GCF_000463585.1 Tarenaya hassleriana | reverse complement strand
GTGTGCGTAGCGAATGACCGGATGTTGTATGTTGGAGGCCCGAGATTTTGCACTTGTGTAATCACCCACGGCAATCTTTCGCCAGAAGTTCTTGAGAGTAGAGTTGTTTATCCTCGGTATTTTCCAGGTCGTACCCTTGGGTACTTCGAGAATGTCGGCTACTTGACCCATGGAGAGTCTCACCCATTTGTTATTAAGGCGGAATTCCATGTATGCCTCGTCA
>NW_010962376.1:0-223 GCF_000463585.1 Tarenaya hassleriana | reverse complement strand
GGATAACGTTTGTTGTTCTATGAGCGTTTACACCGGCACACGAGAGATGAGCATCGGCTTCTGAGAGACAACGTTGGATAGGTTCCAATTCATAGAGTGTGTGAGAGCTCATGTGTTTGACGTGAGTTAACTTCATTGCGAGCGATCGAATTTCGCAGAGCTAAGTCTTCTCTATCCCTCTTATTGGTTCTTTTCACATGTTGTTTTCGATTCTACTTTTTCG
>NW_010962375.1:0-223 GCF_000463585.1 Tarenaya hassleriana | reverse complement strand
CCCATGTGCCCTTTTCACTTTAATTTGAGGCACTCCCTTCATTTTCTTGGCAAGCTATGGTGCACCATTCCCTCGCATACCATATATTATAAATTATTATTTAATATTTTGTATACTTATAATTGTTTTTCTTTTGTTCTCTTCAAAGTGAAGAAGCTCGCGCGGTTGACATTAATGCAAGAGATATCCTATATGTACGGTTCCATATATATATATATATATA
>NW_010962374.1:0-223 GCF_000463585.1 Tarenaya hassleriana | reverse complement strand
TAGATTCAATCATCAAACATGCATAGAAATCAAAGCAAACATGGATTCAAACAATTCAAGTCCTAAAACGTGCGTGATTGGGTTCTACAAAATCAAAACAGAGCAACCAGACTCTGATACCATTGAAGGGTTTCCTGAGATCTCTAAAGCGAATCCTATTTCTAAGAGATCGATTCTAGGGTGTACGCAGCGGAAGTAAAACAAAACTATTATAGAACCCTAG
>NW_010962373.1:0-223 GCF_000463585.1 Tarenaya hassleriana | reverse complement strand
GTCGTTTCCTGTCACAAGAAAACCATATCTTGTGGGCTCTTGACGAATTCTACCAGATCTCCGAGGTTCACTAGTAGGTCTTGTCTCAACAACTTGTGACACAGGTTGAACCAATTCGACCTGTTCACCCGGTTCCTCGACTATTTGTTGTTCTCGAACTTCTTCGAGATCTATTCTACTCCCACTAGCTCTCTTGGAGACGAACTCTCTCTCCAAGAAAGAT
>NW_010962372.1:0-223 GCF_000463585.1 Tarenaya hassleriana | reverse complement strand
GTGTGTCGAACCATGTTTAGAGTTCATCTAAACATGTTTAGAGTGCATCCAAACATGTTTAAGGTGCATTAAAACACTTTTAGAGTGCGTCAAATATGTTTAGAGTTCGTCTAAACATTTTTTGGGTGCACAAAATCACGTTTAGAGTATGCCAAACACATGTAGAGTGAATCCAAACAAGTTTAAAGTGCGTCAAAACATACTTAGAGTGCATCCAACATAT
>NW_010962371.1:0-223 GCF_000463585.1 Tarenaya hassleriana | reverse complement strand
ACGGCAGACTTCCTCGCAACCTACCGCTGTTGGTTCCATACATCCGGATCAGTCGAAGACGTACTGCCTCACGATGGCAGACTTAGCGGAGGCCCTAGGGATTGCTCCAGGACGCACAGCGCTCCAACCGCGTATTTCAGATGCCGCATTGACTGAGTTCTTGGCGACGATCGGATCGGGAGAGTGGAAAGCGGGGAAATCGAAGGCAACCATGATCCGACAT
>NW_010962370.1:0-4598 GCF_000463585.1 Tarenaya hassleriana | reverse complement strand
AAGACGTTCCTTTTTCTTCTCTTGTGCCCAGACACTAAAATCTTTGAAACAAACTTGTTTATGGTATCAGAGCATTGACGATTCAGTCATTGTCTCGATCCTTGTCTGTCTCTGTTTCTCGTTTCTGTTTCTTGGCCTTCCTTATCTGTGTCAGTGTCTTCTCTTGAACGACATGGAAACTCAAGCCAAGATTATCCCGGTTGTTCTCCATGGTGAGAATTACTTCTATTGGTCAAAAGCGGCGAAAGCTGTTCTTAAGAGCAAGGGCTTATGGCTGCATATCACCGAATCGGAGTGGACACCATCATCTCCGGCTGAGAATGCAGATTCGACAACCCTTGTTCCTGACAACAATGCTGAAAAGAAAAAATGGAGTCAAGCTGATCAGCTGGCCCTTACTATCCTGCAAAGCTCCCTTGATGAGCACATTCTAAAGTCCTTCATAGCCCCGGAAACGGCCAAAGCTCTTTGGGACTCCCTTCAGAAGGTTTACGGTAATTTGTCTAACCTCAGCCGAGTTTTTGAGATTAAGAAACGCATGGCTAATCTGCAGCAAAATGGAAAGCCTTTTAATCTAATTCATGGGGAGTTCACTGCCCTCTGGACGGAATTAGAAGACCTGCGCCCGATGTCTGTTGATGTCACTGGATTTCGTGAACGCTTGGAGGAAGACAAGATCTTCTCCATCCTTCTCACACTTGATGGGTCGTATCATGACTTGATTTACCACATTCTGCGACAAGACAAACTTCCCCCCTATGATGATGTGTGTATGTTGGTCAAACGAGAAGAAGGGGGTCGTCACTTATTTGGTGGACCAAGCGAAGTCGCTCATTTCCGTAAGAACACTTATCCTTTTCCCTCTTCCTCTGCTCCTAAAGAAAAACGACAATATTTTTGTGATCACTGCAAAAAGTCTGGCCACTCAAAGGAGAGATGTTGGCTCCTTCATCCTCACCTCAAACCGTCGAAATTCAAAGACGCTCCCCCGGTTCGTGGCCAAGCTCATTCTGCTGACTCTGTCTTCCTCACTTCGTCGGACATGACCGAACTTAAGCAACTGCTCCTTGCTCTCAAAGACAAGGAGACCGGTAACATGTCTTCTCCCTCTTCTCATTTTCTGCATTCACTCATTATAGACTCAGGAGCAACTAGTCATATGATTAGTAATACTAAATTACTACAGAAAATTAAATCAATTTATGGGCTTGTTTCAGTTGCGAATGGCAATCATGTTCCAATTCTTGGGAAAGGCAAACTCACTTTGTTTAATACCGCAGTAGATGCTTTTCATGTTCCTGATTTCAATACAAATCTTTTGTCTATATCGAAGCTTACTTCTGATTTTCCACATTGTTCTGTCACATTCACCACTGATGAGGTTATTTTTCAGGATACTAGTACCGGCATTACTCTTGGCAAAGGACATAAACGTGACAATCTATATGTCTTTGAAGATTCCTTGCCCCTACTCGACTCTGCATTTTCTGTTTCAAGCTCCGATGCTTCTTCTCTTTGGCATGCTCGATTGGGCCATTGTCATTCTCATGTTTTACGTTTACTTTTTCCAAACTCTCGGTTTGATAATAAGACTTGCGCTCCTTGCATTCTTGGTAAACTTTGTCATAGCGTGTTTCCAACTTCCACCACCACTTATGAACATTGTTTCGACTTAGTACACTCGGATGTTTGGACCTCTCCTTGTCATTCTCGTGATCGTTTTAAATACTTTGTGACTTTTATTGATGAGAAGTCTAAGTATACTTGGATTTATTTTCTTGTTTCTAAATCGGATGTCTTTGACGTGTTTAAGAAATTTCATGCTTATGTTACTAACCAGTTCAACTCCAAGATTAAAATTTTACGGACAGACAATGGCGGCGAATACACGAGCAAACTTTTCAGCGAGTTCAATGAGGCACACGGCATAATCCATCAAACGACGTGCCCATATACGCCGCAACAAAATGGTGTTGCCGAACGTAAAAACCGTCACTTGCTCGACGTTGCGCGGACAATCATGTTTTCCAAAAACATTCCCAGAACTTATTGGAGTGATGCCATCGCCTTTGCATGCTACACGATCAACCGCCTTCCGACTAAAGTTCTTGCCGATGTGTCTCCATACGAGGTACTTTATAATCATAAAGATACTATTGATCATTTACGGGTTTTTGGTTGCGTTTGTTATCCTCTTATACCAGATGAACAACGGAGCAAATTGGATCCCAAAAGTATCAAATGCGTCTTTCTCGGCTATCCGACATCGCAAAAAGGATATCGCTGCTATCATCCACCTACACGCAGGCTTTATACTTCTCGGGATGTTAGATTCTTTGAAAATGAATCATACTTTCTCGATACAGACTGGTCTAGCTTGGAATCTCATGTTCCTCAACCTCTTCCCAGCTACAACAACACCGTTCTACAGCTCCTTTCTGATGCCATGTCGTCTTCTCACACCAAACGTCCTCCTATCACTCCAACATCCTCTGCTCTTGATGTGCCTATCGACTCTGCTGTTGCTCCAGATTCTCCTGCTCTGTCGGAGATTAATGCTCCTGTCCTCTTCGACAACCTTCCTGCCTCTCCCACTTTACCGCTGTCAACATCTGATCCCGAGAACATCTCTGCCCCTACGAGCCCTGCGGTTGCCGATCCTCCACCTGCTGATCAGCTCCAAGTGGTTGCTCCTCGCCGCAGTGAGCGTCTCCGTCTCAAGGCTGAGCGACGTCACGCTACAGACTCTCTTTCCTTGCATCCTTGTTCCTGTCACAGTGACGTATCTGCCCATAAAAATCCAGATCAGCCCTCCTCTCAACGCGGCTTGATTTCTCAGAAACTTGGTGACGGTAACTTAGTGCTTTATCCTATTGAACAGTGTTATTCTCTTACTCATTTGCCTACTCATGAAACTCTGTTTTTTAGCAAAATTGATCATGACAGTGAACCCACATGCTACTCTCAAGCAAAGCTCCATAAGGTATGGCGTGATGCAATGCATGCAGAGATTATGGCTCTTGAAAAAAACAAAACATGGGATGTCGCTACGCTTCCTTCTAATAAACAAGCTGTTCGCAGTAAATGGGTCTATAAAATCAAACGGCGTAGTGACGGTGAGATCGAGCGATATAAGGCTCGGCTTGTAGCCAAGGGCTACACTCAAACATATGGCGAGGATTATACCGACACATTTGCGCCAGTTGCTAATCTTAAATCTTTTCGTGTAATTCTTTCTTTGTCTACTAATCTTCATTGGGAGTTGTGGCAGATGGACGTTAAAAACGCGTTCTTACAAGGTGATCTCGAGGAAGAGATTTACATGGAACCACCGCCAGGGCTACGTGATATCATCGGCAAAGACAAAGTGTGTCGCCTTCGGAAATCACTTTACGGACTTAAGCAGTCACCCCGCGCTTGGTACCACAAACTTCATAGTGCTCTTACGACGAACGGTTTCAGTCGAAGCGAATCTGATCACTCGCTCTTCACCCGTCGGACACCCTCTGGTATTATCCTTATTCTAGTGTATGTTGATGACATAATTATCTCCGGTGATGACTCGGTTGGTATTCGTGAGACTAAGGCATTTCTGAACTCTACCTTTGATATTACAGATCTCGGTGCCCTTCACTACTTTCTTGGCATCGAGATCATTCGTTCTACTGATGGTTTGTTCATGTCGCAGCGGAAATACACCTTAGATTTACTTCGAGACACAGGAAAATTGGCGGCAAAACCGGCTAAAACTCCTTTGGAATCGGCATACAAGGATTTTCGTGAAGGGGAACTCTTTCATGATATCGAACAATACCGGCGCACAGTTGGTAAGCTTATTTACTTAACTATTTCCCGCCCTGATATTTCCTATGCTGTGAATCAGGTAAGCCAATGGATGCATCACCCGACGATCGATCATTGGCGTATGGTGGAGCGTATTCTACGGTATCTCAAAGGAACACCAAGCCATGGCATTTGGATGAGCTGTAACGACAACACCAACATTGCGGCTTACTGCGATGCTGATTGGGCGGGTGACCGGAGTGATCGAAAATCAACGACGGGCTATTGTACCTTCGTCGGAGGCAACCTTGTCACTTGGCGGAGCAAGAAGCAACCTGTGGTCTCCCGGTCTAGCGCGGAGGCAGAATACCGGGCCATGGCTAACACTGTCTGCGAAATGCTTTGGCTCCGGAGTCTTCTATCCGATCTTGGCATTCCCTCATCATCAGCAATGCCTCTTCACTGCGACAATCAAGCGGCAATTCATATTTCCACCAATGCTGTCTTCCACGAACGCACTAAACACATTGAAGTTGACTGCCATTTTCTTCGTGAAAAGGTGGCCAACGGCATCATCGCTCCTGTGTATACTCCGACCTCAGTTCAGCTTGCGGATATCTTCACAAAATCCACGAGTGCTGCTGTTCTAGTATCGTTCCTCGACAAGATTGGTCTTGTTCCTAACACTCGCCCAATCTTGAGGGGGAATGATATGATATCTATGGATGTCAATGAGTATGTCTCTAACTATGACACATCAGATGCACTCAGGAACGAAGACAACTCGACGTTTCTAGAAGAAGACAACTCAGCAA
>NW_010962369.1:0-223 GCF_000463585.1 Tarenaya hassleriana | reverse complement strand
ATGGACCTAGAACACGCTTGTTCTAAAAAGAGGGATTCCAAGACTAAGGTCGGGTTCGGTTTTTTCGAACCGAAAATCCGCTATCCAATAGAGTACTCTATCTACTTTCGTGGCTTAGAGTGAAAATCCCGAATGCATTAAACGCTCTTGTCATAATCCCGAATTGATTCGAACCGAATTTCTTCGAATTCAATTTCAACCCAATTGATTGAATGCATCAAAG
>NW_010962368.1:0-223 GCF_000463585.1 Tarenaya hassleriana | reverse complement strand
GGCCGTTTCCTTTTTCCCGGTCGAAATCAGATTTTTCTCCCATTTTTCTCGGAGCCCGATCCGGCGGACCAAATTCTGGTCAGCCGGACCAGTCTTCTTTCTCCCCTGGTTTGCTCCGTCTCTTGGTCAGTCGATCCGAGAGAGAAAACAAGCCTGGTCTGGCGGACCAGCCTGTTCTTCCCCTCTCTCGGTCCGGTTCTTGGTCAGGCGGTGCGAGATTTGT
>NW_010962367.1:0-223 GCF_000463585.1 Tarenaya hassleriana | reverse complement strand
ACGCAATTATTATTCATTCGAGCACAATTATTAATCGGTAAAAATCAAAATCCAATGTTATCCTGATGACATCGCTTACTATACAACTATTTAATTTTGTGAGTTTCCGATATATTATTTTTTGCGAATTGTTATTTTTTCAGGTTGTCCATGAATTATACAACTAGGGAGAGTAAATCCAAGTTTGATCTAATATTTTAGGGGAGAGATGATAAAAAAAAAA
>NW_010962366.1:0-223 GCF_000463585.1 Tarenaya hassleriana | reverse complement strand
ATTGATGCACCGGTTATAAAAGTGAAGAGTATAGGTATAGGGGTGAGAAGGAAAGGACGAGGAAGACCTAGACTTACTTCGGAGCGGGTCATTAGAAACGATTTGGAAATATTGCAGATTCCGAAAGAGTTAACCCGGGATCAAAATGAGTGGAGAAAAAGGATTCATGCGGCCGACCCCAAATGAACTTGGGAATGAAGCCATGTTATGTATCTATACACAC
>NW_010962365.1:0-223 GCF_000463585.1 Tarenaya hassleriana | reverse complement strand
TGGTTTTTCATCACCTTTCCTTCTCATTCATATTCTCCATTCTTTTTCATTATCCATTTACCATCATACAGAAATTATACAATTGTTGATCTCTTATCTCGTCCGTCTATAATAGTTGTAGAAAATATAAACACAAAATGCAGATCAATTTGACTATTCTGGACACAGTGACCATGTGACAATTATTACCATTTTTGACTATGTGACTATGTGATCATATGAA
>NW_010962364.1:0-223 GCF_000463585.1 Tarenaya hassleriana | reverse complement strand
AATTCAAAGAACCCGATGAGAAGAAATATTTTTGGAAGGCTGCATATTGTTTCCACCAAGGTAATAAAGCATAACAACTTTTAAGTATATTTTTAATCTATTTTGATTTGGAAGGCTGATTTGTGTCTTTGGAGTCATGTTATATGAAGGTGAATTTGGTCCATACATGGAAGGATTGAAAAGTTTTAATCCAGCAGCATATGAGGCATTGATTGCTACTAAT
>NW_010962363.1:0-223 GCF_000463585.1 Tarenaya hassleriana | reverse complement strand
AAATTAAACCGGATTAGGGTTAAATCACTTTATAAAAGGGAGATTAAAAACCCTAATGAGGGAGCCGACTTTAGAAGACTTTTAGCAGTTTTTGGTGAGATCCAAAAAGGTTGAGAGTGTGATCAAAGTCCTTTTCTCGAAGCACAAATCGAATAGAGATTCAGTCCTAGCAGACAAGTTCCAACCGTTGGAATCCATCCCGAGGTGTGGATACGTGTAGAGG
>NW_010962362.1:0-223 GCF_000463585.1 Tarenaya hassleriana | reverse complement strand
TGACACGGTCGTGTCGTTGTAGTATAGTGGTGAGTATTCCCGCCTGTCACGCGGGTGACCCAGGTTCGTTCCCCGGCAACGGCGCCAAAAACTTGATCACACAAATCTAGGTATAGAAATAAGCTCAAGTAATAAAAACCTAGATACAAGGAATACCGCAAAGATACGGATCAACTGTAGTACCAAGGTCGAACACAGGGAATAGTTACCACTAAGAACAAGA
>NW_010962361.1:0-223 GCF_000463585.1 Tarenaya hassleriana | reverse complement strand
AACTGTCGACATGGGATAACTTTATGTAGTTTAACTTGCTCGCGTGGCCTTCCGGCCACGACCTTGTGCTGTTCCTCTAGAAGAACTTTCGGCTGCCGTAGCTTTTTTCTGAGTATGAACTTGCTTAAATGCCCGAGTTAACTTTGGCGGGGATACCTCAGCTGTACTAGTTTCTGTTTCATTCACTACAGCACCAGGTTGGTGTGGGATCACTTCTTGAAGC
>NW_010962360.1:0-223 GCF_000463585.1 Tarenaya hassleriana | reverse complement strand
GAAGCTCCCACTCAATCAAGCATATCTTATATCTTGATTAAGTTACATGTATTCATTCACTTGATTAAGTTACATGTATTCATTCACTATGGATCATCCATAAGAATAAATCATGTCTATTTGAGTCACAGTTGATCAGATTAAACAATGATTGCATAATCGTGTTGGTTTAGTGCTCTATGATGTACTGTTTATGAGCTTTCTTTAGATATATTCGATGTAT
>NW_010962359.1:0-4599 GCF_000463585.1 Tarenaya hassleriana | reverse complement strand
CTGTAATCCGTTGATTCATAGTGAAATTCCCTCTCTCCCCGAGACGTAGGATCAAACACAACGTTTGATCTGAACTCGTAAATCGATCGTGTCTCTTTTCATTCTTGTAAATTCTTCGTTGTTTTCGGTATTTCGAGTTCGAGAAAGAAAGGTGTGCTTGAGAGAGATTCGCAGTCGAATCTGAAGTTCTACGACAACTACAGGTGGTATCAGAGCCCGGTTCGTTGGGGCGATCAAGTCTCGGAAAAGGTCAGGGCAAGAACTTGCATAGAAGAACAGAAATGACGGCTTCCCTGCAAAGGCTCGATGTTGAAAAGTTCGACGGAAAAAACGACTTTGTTCTGTGGAAAGAAAAGATACAGATCGGATTAGAAATCACGGGGTTAGTGGATACACTTGATGATGATCCATCGACTTGGATCATGAAGGAGGATACAAAGATCGGTGAAGAAATGAAAACTCCAGTACAGACCGCAATCAGTCCAGAACAAATGGGAGATTCTTCAGTCATCTCAGAGGTTAGTTCGCAAATCACTGCTGGTTTCGCAACAACAAAAGGCTCAGAACAAATCGGTGCAAGATCAATCCAAGAACGAGCAGATAGAAGCAGAAAAACAAGAAATCTGATAGTGCTATGCCTATCTGATCAAATTCTCAGGAAAGTGATCCAAGAAAAGACGGCTTTTGCCATCTGGAGATTGTTGGAACGAATGTTCCTGGAACATTCACTCCCTAATCGAATGTATCTGATGCAGCGAATCTCTGGATTCAGAATGGATGAGAAAAAATCCATTGAAGACAACCTCGACGAGTTTCAGAAAATTCTTTCAGATCTCCAAAGTTTGCAAGTGAAAGTTGAAGAGGAATATCAAGCAGTCTATCTCCTCAATTCTCTGCCTCCACCATATGAGCAACTTAGAGAGGTGCTCAAATACTCACGATCTTCAATCACAGCAGAAGAAGTAAAAGCAGCAGCAAGATCTAAGGAGCTGGAACTGAAGGCACAGGGAAAGCTCGGAAAAGGATCAGCTGAAGTTCTAAATGTGAGAGGAAGGTCACAATCCAGAGGACGAAATGGCAAGAAACCCAGGTCTAGATCGAAGTCAAGAGGCAGAGACACTGAATGTTGGCATTGTGGCAAGAAAGGGCATTTTAGAAAGGATTGCTATGCCAGAAAGAAAGATGGGTATCAGAATAATTCTGAGAAATCTGAAGCAGATTTTGCAAAAGAAAGTGGTTTTGATTCAGAGGTTTTGGTCATCGAATAACCAGAAGCTTTGAATCTCACAACAAGAGATGAGAGGAACGAATGGGTCATGGACTCTGGATGTTCGTTTCACTTGTGTCCTAGAAGAGAATGGTTCTTGGATTTTGAGGAGAAACAGGATGGTGGAGTAAAGATGGGTAACCACACCGTATGCAGGATTATGGGAGTTGGAAATATCAAGCTACAAACTCATGATGGCTCAGAAGTTACCCTGTCTCAAGTAAGATACGTTCCTACTCTGAGAACAAATTTGATCTCTTTAGGAACTCTGGAATCACAGGGTTGTTGGTATAAATCCCAAGAAGGATGTCTGAAAGTTATAAAAGGGTGTAGAACAGTATTGAAAGGAAGGCTGCAAAATGGTCTATACATACTTAATGGAAGAACAGCTGATGAAAAAGGGTTCGCAGGACAAGTCACACAAGACAAAACAAGACTGTGGCACAGGAGATTAGCGCATATGTCTCAAAAGGGACTTGAAATCCTAGCTAACAAGGGAGTCATTGACAAACCAGATTTTACAGATATGAGGACGTGTGAGCACTGCATTTTTGGAAAAGCTCACAGACTGTCTTTTGGATCAGGAAAACATACAACCAAAGACATATTGGAGTATGTACATTCTGATCTTTGGGGTTCACAAAATACAACCCCATCTATGTCAGGAAACAGGTACTTTCTGACATTTGTTGATGATCACTCAAGAAGGGTCTGGATCTATTTTTTGAAGAGAAAGGATGAAGCCTATGAAAGATTCATAGAATGGAAGACCCTTGTGGAGCGACAAACAGGAAAAAGACTTAAGACACTAAGAACAGATAACGGACTCGAGTTCTGTAACAAAAGGTTTGACGATCACTGCACTCAACAAGGCATTCTCCGACACAAGACTTGTCCCTACACACCTCAGCAAAACGGTGTGGCAGAGCGAATGAATAGAACCATTATGGAGAAAGTACGCTGCATTCTATCAGATTCTGGACTACCACAAATATTCTGGGCCGAGGCAGCATATGCTAGTGTACATGTGATAAACAGATCACCGTCCACGGCCATTGAATTCAAGATCCCGAATGAAGTTTGGTCAGGAAAAGGAACAGGTTACCATCATCTTCGGCGTTTTGGTTGTGCAGCCTATGTTCATGGGGACCAAGGTAAACTGATGCCAAGAGCTAAGAGAGGCTTCATGATTGGATACCCAGCAGGCACAAAGGGATACAAGGTTTGGTATCCAGAAGAAGACAAGGTAGTAATCAGCAGAAATATAAGGTTTGATGAAGATAAAGTTTACAGTGACTTCCAGCAGAATGTTATAGACAAGAATAAGGACTCAGAAAAAATCAGATCAGAAGTTACGCATCTGCCACAAGGTGTACAACAATGCTCAAAGGAAGGTGGAGTTCAGAAACAAAAGGAAAACCAAGAGGCAGAACCTGACACACCTGAAACAGAGTATGAACCCGATATGGTAAATGATGGCAGTCCACCTGAGAGATTGCAACAGGAACTGGTGGATTACCTGTTAGCCAGAGACAGAAAAAGAAGAGAAGTAAAAGTACCAGCCAGATTCAAAGACTCGGACCATGCAGCTTTTGCCTACTCAGCATCTCAGTTGGTAGAGTTAGATGAACCTCGAAGTTACCAGGAAGCCAGAAGACACAAGCATTGGAAATCTTGGAAGCAAGCTATGGTGGAGGAAATGGAGTCCCTAAAGAAAAACAAGACCTGGATACTGACAAATAGACCAAGAGATAAGAGAGTGATAGGTTGCAAGTGGGTACTCAAACTAAAACCTGGCATTCTAGGAGTTGAGAAACCGAGGTTCAAGGCCAGATTAGTGGCAAAGGGATTCTCCCAGGTGGAAGGGATAGACTACTCAGAAATATTTTCACCAGTAGTCAAGCATGTCTCCATCAGAATACTCCTGTCAATAGTTGTTCACAAAGACTTAGAACTTGATCAGATGGATGTTAAAACAGCTTTCCTACATGGAACCTTGGAGGAAGAGATCCTAATGGAGCAACCAGAAGGGTTTCAAGAAGAAGGAACAGAGGACTGCGTTTGTCTGCTCAAACGATCTCTATATGGCTTAAAACAGTCCCCACGGCGCTGGAATATCAGATTTGATGAGTTCGTGCAAAGACAAGGATTAATCAGAAGCAGCTATGATCCATGCGTATATTACAGAGAGGTGAACAGAGAAGACAGGGTATACTTGATGCTTTATGTTGATGATATGTTACTGGCAGCCAAGAAGAGATCAGATCTGGAAAAGCTGAAAAAAAACACTGGGTACTGAGTTCGACATGAAGGATCTAGGAGCCGCAAAGAAAATTCTGGGAATGTCAATCTCTAGAGATCGAGGGACAGGATCACTGATTCTTTCACAGTCTGAATATGTGAAAAAGGTACTGGCAACTTTATATATGGATGGCTCGAAGCCTGTTCAAACTCCGTTAGGTGCACACTTTAAACTCTGCACCGCCACCAGACCCGAAGAATTTGATCAAAGTTTTGCACACTCTGTCCCATATGCAAATGCTGTTGGAAGTATTATGTACGCAATGTTGGGAACAAGACCAGATTTAGCATTTTCTGTGGGTGTAGTTAGTAGGTTCATGAGCAAACCAGAGAAGGAACACTGGGATCTGTCAAATGGGTTGCTAAGGTACATGAAAGGAACCTGTGAATATGGACTGAAATATAAAAAATCAGAGGAATTGAATGTGAAAGGCTACTGCGACTCGGATTTTGCGGCGGATCTAGACAAACGTAGATCGGTAACTGGTTATGTCTTCACAGTTGGAGGAAATGTGGTTAGTTGGAAGTCGGGACTTCAAAATGTGGTAGCTCTCTCCACGACTGAGGCTGAGTACATGTCGTTAACCGAATCAGTAAAGGAAGCTTTGTGGCTAAGAGGATTGGTCTGTGAGCTCGGGTTCGGAGAAAAACCAGTAGAGATAATGTGTGATTCCCAGAGTGCTATCGATCTCTCTAAAAACAGTGTCCATCACGAGAGAACGAAATATATCGATGTCCGCCTCCATTTCATCAGAGATATCATAGCTCGAGGTGATGTCCAAGTTCTGAAAATTCACACTGATAATAACCCAGCAGATCTTTTGACCAAGACAATACAGGTGAGCAAAATAGAGAGACTGTTGAGGCTGCTCAGGATGTCAGTAACGTAGTTGTTTAGACATCGGAGAGAGGGTAAGTCGCAGTTGATATTGATGATGCGAATTGAAGTTTTTTCGGCAAGGTGGAGATTTGATGTGAAAATGCCTGTAAAACTTATATCCAGTTGAAGACTCTGTTTCTGCTAGAAGGTT
>NW_010962358.1:0-223 GCF_000463585.1 Tarenaya hassleriana | reverse complement strand
AGGAAAAACCTTATGCAAGTGTATGCATGCATTCCTACACTTATATGCATATGCAATCTAATCGTGCAAGTTAATGCAAAGGGTGCAAACTTTTTTTTTCTTTAGGACATGAAATGCAAGGCTCTAAGTGTAGAATGCAAGTGATATGGAAGGCTCATGGATTCGAAATGTGTTAGTATCACTCCTCCCCCCAGACTTGAATTGAACACCGTCCGCGGTGTTA
>NW_010962357.1:0-223 GCF_000463585.1 Tarenaya hassleriana | reverse complement strand
TCGCCAATGCCAAACAAGTAGCTGCTGTGGAGGATCCCAATTTAGCACAAGTTCAACCGGGGATGTACATGGTTGATCAAGAAGCGGAAGAAGCCAAGTATGTCGGCCCAAACAAATACACTCATCCATCCAACCTATACAAACCGGGATTGAGAAATCATTCCAATTTCTCCTACAAGAACACGTCGAATGCGCTAAATCCTCAACCCGCTTTCCAATGGAA
>NW_010962356.1:0-223 GCF_000463585.1 Tarenaya hassleriana | reverse complement strand
GACCGTGGACGTTGTAAAGTTCAATATGAGGAAGAAAGGAAATTACAAAAGCAGCACGTCCGAAGGTATGAAGGTAACAAAATCTGATCCGAGATCTCTTTTATTTGTGGGGACAACTAATCCAGAAGCTTACCTCAAATGGGAGAAGCGGATGGAAGAAAATTTTGAAAGCTATAAAGGTTCGGAGCTTAGAAAGGTTCAATACGCGGCAGCCCAACTCGCG
>NW_010962355.1:0-223 GCF_000463585.1 Tarenaya hassleriana | reverse complement strand
ACAACTACAATGCATGTTAATCCTTATTGTTTCTTTTGTTTGTTTAGAAATGTAGAAGATGGAGATTTTAGAGCAAGATCATAATAAACATAAAAGTATGCGCCTGTTGCCAATGATAGTGAAGTCGGTGATCATATCATAATCCGCATTATGATATGATGGTTAACTTCTCTTTTCTTGATAGGTTAAAAAAGATGCTAGCAAGGACCCATTCTTAATGGCT
>NW_010962354.1:0-223 GCF_000463585.1 Tarenaya hassleriana | reverse complement strand
TCTCCCTGCGATTTCCGGTAATCGCTGCGATTTCCGGCCACCCACCGTCCAAGACAACCTGCCCGACGCCGTGCGAGGTAAGTCTTTCCTCTCTCCTTCTCTCCCTTGGTGATGATTCACTGAAGCTTTTCCTTTAGGGTTTCGATGAGATTTGTGCGAAAATCCTAAGATCCAAAAATTTTCGGCTTTTGTGGATGATTTTCGGCGAATTATGGAGTGATTT
>NW_010962353.1:0-223 GCF_000463585.1 Tarenaya hassleriana | reverse complement strand
CCTAAGAGTTAGATCCCTGAAACCCTTGCGCAAAGAAGAACGTGTTCTTCAGTCCTAGCAGGCAAGTTCGAACTGTTGGAATCCTTTCCGCCGTGTGGATACGTGTAGAGGGTGAAGTATTCTTCCTGTCTTACGTGATCGGACGAACACATCAATTGATATAGGCCCCGGATCGATTGAGATAAGCGTTCTAACGTTTCTACAAGATCATGCATGATAGGTT
>NW_010962352.1:0-223 GCF_000463585.1 Tarenaya hassleriana | reverse complement strand
CTCGTTAACGAAAATCGTTCGAGGACATGAGTGCATCGATCGATGGTTCGGGTCTAAGTTGGGTCGGACATCGCATTTAACGAAAAAAAAGAGAAAAGAAAAAAGAAAAAAAAAAGGAGAGAAAAACGATGTCCTTCAACTTCAACGTCCTAGAAACCCGATATGCTAGCGTTTGATAGAAAGAATCTACAAAAAGGTAAAAATCCAGGTACGAAAGAGAACT
>NW_010962351.1:0-223 GCF_000463585.1 Tarenaya hassleriana | reverse complement strand
ACCCAAACTACTATGCATCATCCGTTAGATGATCTGATAAGTTAGAAGTCAACTCGAATTGGTAGCCATCGCCATATGGTCAACAATTCAAGGCAAATAATCAGCCATGCCCATTGAGTTGGTCGATTGTTGACTGATAATATTATTAACTTCATAACTTCTAGAAAATATGTCAAAATAAATCTTTCTTTATATAATTAGAAAGGTTTTTCTAATATCTATG
>NW_010962350.1:0-223 GCF_000463585.1 Tarenaya hassleriana | reverse complement strand
ACTGTCTGAAATAGACGACGCTCGTCTATAGTGCGGCCACACGTTTCTACAGTCTCACTCATACGAGGAGCCCAGCGATATCTCTCTCTTTTACAAGAGGTGCAAATCCCATCTTGACTATCTACAATCTAGTACATGATGTGTGCCGTACCTGATACATGGCTTTATAGTTCTCCTGTTACGCAGAACGTTTGACGTATTCAAAGCACGCAACTCCTCATGT
>NW_010962349.1:0-223 GCF_000463585.1 Tarenaya hassleriana | reverse complement strand
GAGAGTTTACACGATGCTTGGAGAAGATACAAGGGATATCAGAAATCATGCCCTCATCATGAACTCGACAAGAATTATCTGATCAACACTTTCTTTTGAGGACTCCGCAACGATACCAAGACTTTGATCCGCGCCTCCTGCGGCGGCATCATCCAAAACAAGTCATTCACAGAATTGGAACAACACATTGAGATGATGGCTCAAGAAGAAGACGTTCCGAACG
>NW_010962348.1:0-4600 GCF_000463585.1 Tarenaya hassleriana | reverse complement strand
TATCTACACAAACTAACTCAAGTCTATCTCCTATATTTCCGAGATACGTTCTCGGCCAATACCCCCCTCAAGTTGGTAAGTGCAAGTGTTGTACACCCAACTTGTCGATGAACCAAGCGAACTCTTTCTTGCCCAACGCTTTGGTGAAAATGTCAGCTAATTGTTCACGGGTGGAAACATGACTCGTAGAGATGTGTCCGTGATCAAGATGATGCCGGAGAAAATGACAATCCACCTCGATATGTTTGGTTCGATCATGATACACGTCGTTGTGGGCAATATGTAAGGCTGCTTGACTATCGCAATACAATGTCATAGGGGTCGAATGCTCGACACCGAAGCTGGACAAAAGGCTCTTGATCCACAAAAGCTCACAGGTGGCGAGGCGCATGGCCCGATACTCCGATTCAGCCGAAGACAGAGACGGAATGGACTGTTTCTTGGTCTTCCAAGAGATTGGCGATGGCCCGAGTTGAATGAACCAACCACTCAACGACTTCCTAGAAAGCGGGCAACCGGCGTAATCCGCATCGCACCAACCCCGTAATCTAAGATCGGAAGCTGCCCGAAAAATCAAACCTTGTCCCGGATCCCCCTTGAGATACCGGACAACATGAACGGCAGCAGCCCAATGATCTTGCCTTGGAGCTTGCATGAACTGCGAAAGAATATGGACGGCATACGAGAGCTCGGGACGAGTCACCGTGAGATAGATGAGGCGTCCCACCAGCCGTCTGTAGCGGGCCGGATCATCAAGCAGAGGGCTGTCGGACAACTGCAATCGGTGGTTCTGATCGAGGGGGAAGCCTGCCGGTTTACAACCGAGAAGACCGGTTTCAGATATGATGTCCAAGGCATATTTGCGTTGACACACATGTATGCCATCCTTGCTACGAGCAACCTCCAATCCGAGAAAAAATTTGAGTGGACCAAGATCTTTCATATGAAAGCAAGAGCCAAGGTAGGACTTGAACGCATGCAAGGCTAAGGAGGAATTTCCGGATATGATCAAGTCATCAACATAGACGAGGACGCATAAATGAACATGCCCGTTGCGAAGAGTAAAGAGCGAGTGATCGGATTGTGACTGAACAAATCCGTACTTCTTCAAAGAGGAGGAGAGTTTTTCAAACCAGCAACGCGGAGCTTGTCGAAGTCCGTACAAAGATTTCCGAAGTCGACAAACTTTTCCGGCAACCGATGACTCGAAACCAGGTGGGAAACGCATATAAACTTCTTCTCGTAGATCACCGTGCAGAAACGCGTTATGAACGTCCATTTGATGTATCTCCCAGTTCCGAGCTGCGGCAACCGATAAAAACGTGCGAACCGTCACCATCTTCGCAACCGGAGCAAAAGTTTCGCCGTAATCGAGGTCATCGACTTGACGATTTCCGAGAACAACCAAACGGGCTTTGTAACGCTCAATCGAGCCGTCAGAGCGATACTTGATACGAAAAATCCATTGACAGCCGATAACGCGTTTATTCGGAGGAAGACTTTCAACAGTCCATGTTTTATTTTTCTCCAAAGCGTCAATCTCGGCCTGCATGGCTTGTTTCCACCGAGGATCACGTAGTGCCGCCTTATAAGACCGTGGTTCAACTTCCTCGGAAACGGCAGCTAAGAAGGCACGATGAGCTGGAGAAAAATTAGTACAATCAACAAATTGTGTAATGGGATAAGGACTACCTGAAGAATGATGAATGGCGCGATGTGACGGGGACGGACGAGAGACTCGAATCGTGTTAGTGACATAACCCTTGAGTCGTGTAGAAGGGATTTTAGCTCGATGGCCTCGGCCAAGCGCACAATCAGCAACAGTATCGGGACAATCACTATCTTCGGCAGTCTCAACCAATCCCCCCCTCAATTCTGAACCATCAGTAGCCAAAACAGGTGGTGCGGTCGTTGCGACGGATCTGTCTACCGTATTTCCGGGCAATGGAGTCGGAACATGATCAGTTGGGAGACTCGGCAAAACATGCCAAGACATAACAGGGTCGTCTTCGTCCATCAGAGCGGGCCAATGCGGATTAAGTGTCGGTAGTGAAGAGGGCTGACGATCATCAACCGATGATAGAAACGGGAAGTTGTTTTCGCAGAACACAACGTCACGAGAAACAAAAAAACGTTCCTTATCAAGATCAAATAGGCGCCATCCCTTCGTGCCAGAAGGATAACCCACAAAGGCGCATCGTATACTTCGAGAGGCAAATTTATCGCCCTTATGATCCTTATTGTGTGCGTAACAAAGACAACCCAATATTCGAAGATTCGTGTAGTTAGGCTGTCGGCCGTGTATGACTTCAAACGGAGATCGACCCGACAGTTGCTTCGAAGGTGTTCGGTTGATGAGAAATCCTGCCGCCAACACACAATCGCCCCAAAATGAGATGGGAAAATTCGCCTGAAACATTAATGCCCGAGCTACGTTCAATATATGCCGATGTTTCCTTTCAGCTCTTCCATTCTGTTGTGGAGTATCCACACACGAAGTCTCGTGACAAATCCCGAGGGCTAGAAACTTGTCCCGAAGACATGTAAATTCGGTACCGTTGTCGGAGCGCACTCGTTGAACTTTCGTGTTAAATTGTCGTTCGACCATGGCAAAAAAATCGACGAGATGTTTGGCCACTTGACTCTTCTCCGTTAAAAGATACAACCAAACTCCGCGGGAAAAATCATCGACAATTGTGAGAAAATATTTTGCACCGCAAAAAGACGGCGTGCGATATGGACCCCACAAATCACAATGAATAAGCTGAAAAATACCGGTCGTTTTATTAGAACTCAACTCAAACGAATCACGAGTCTGCTTGGCTCGAAAACAAATGTCGCAAACAAAACCAGAAGAAGAAGACGATCGACGAATCTCAAGTCCGGAAATCTGCTCTACTACGTTCGGGGAGGGATGCCCTAGTCTTCGATGCCACACGTCAAGAGAGTGTTTGTCACTAACACGAACAGCAGCAGCGATCTCCATTCCTCGAAAATAATAGAGTCCGTCCCGCAATTCACCCGCTCCAATCAACATCTTCGTATGTCGGTCCTGAACAAGACACAATTTGTCAGTAAATTGTACGAAACACTCACGATCAGCAATCAATTGAGATACCGAGATGAGGTTAACATGCAAGCCCTCCACGAAGAGAACATCAGACAAAGTGAGGGCCGATGATAACGACACGTCACCGGTCTTTGTGGCAACCGAAAACCGACCATCGGGAAGACCAATGTTTAACGGCACCATTGATGTCACCCGTGTCAATACGTCGAGACGACCCGTCATGTGATGGGACGCGCCAGTGTCTAGAATCCAGGGAATATTCGAGAACATACCAGACGAAGTTTCGGTGGCACCGATTTTGCTGGCATTAAGTAGCGCAAGCAACGTCTTCCACTGATCTTCACTAATCCCCGTCATTGGAGGTTTGTCGGAGTCCAGAATCTTTGACGGAGCCGAGGTCGAACCAGTCTGAGCTGCATTGGCACGAGGGGTACTGCGACCACGACTTGTGGAAGAACTGCTTCTTCCTCGTCCTGTGCGATTGCGGGGACGATCTCCCCACCATTCCGGATAGCCCACGATCTGGAAACAGCTATCGGCGGAATGTCCTGTGCGTCCGCAATTGAGACAGACGATCGAGTTGTCCTTCACAGCCGTCGAGGTACGAGGTTTCGACGAAACTTGGGCAGAAAACGCAGAAGCATCAAAACTTGAAACAGGGGCTGAGCGAGACGAGATCTTTGAATCTTCCTCCTGAGACACCATCAAATATGCCTCCTCGACAGTCGGTAGTGGCTGTCGAGAAAGAAGAGACGAGCGAACGACGCCGTACTTAGCTTCATCAAGACCAAGTAAGAATTCGTAGAGGCGATCTTCCTGCCGTTGCGTTTCTTGTTCAGCTGCGATGTTGCACGTGCAATGCCCACATCTGCAAATTCAGTCGACGAATGCTGGCCAAATCGTCCCATATCTTTGTAAGCTTACCAAAGTAAGCTTCGATGGTTAAACCCGTTTGTCGACACGTTGCTAATTCGCTCCGAAGGCGAAGAACCCGGGTTGCACTAGACACGCCGAAACGACGCTTAAGGTAGTCCCATAAGTCTTTTGCGAATTCACGATGAACAACGTCCGAACGCAACGGGGGCTCGAGCGTGTTTTTGATCCAAGAGATCAGGAGCGAATTATTCGTCTCCCAATCTTCACAATCCGGAGATGCGGGATCTGGTTTCGGGATTGTACCATCCACAAACCCAAATTTCTTCCTCGATTTCAGGGCATGTCGGATGTTGATAGACCACTCGTCATAGTTGTGGCCGCGCAACAAGGGTTGTGACAACACAAGTCCCGGATTATCACTGGGACTTAAATCATAAGGGGAAATAGTTCTCCTCGGGAAGTCGATGATCGGAGTTCTCGTTGTGGCAGACATTGCCGGATCGAGGGTCGGTGGTGATGTCGAGTCGTGTCCAGAAGACATGTCGCTACTGGAGGCGGAAAAAAAAAAATTTAATGTATATGCTCTGATACCATGATATGGAAAAGTCAACGAAATCAAGGGAAAGTTCTCAGTCTTATTGATGTCACAAGCTT
>NW_010962347.1:0-223 GCF_000463585.1 Tarenaya hassleriana | reverse complement strand
GATTGAGCTTCCTCAATTATTACAGACTAGTTTCCTGATTTCAGCTTTTGTCCACACAACCTTCTATTTCAGATACTGTCTGAAACACCCATCTCGGGATTTGTTCACTGATAAATCATATCGGTAAAGCAAAACATCTTATGCCGAAAAACGGGTCGTAATGCTCATCCCCATAACGTTATTAAACAGAGAAGAATTGGAGGAGAAAGTACTTACAGAATGG
>NW_010962346.1:0-224 GCF_000463585.1 Tarenaya hassleriana | reverse complement strand
AAACCGGAGAACTCGGATTTCGCGGTTATATTTTGCGGGGTCAAGAATGGCGAAAGGCCGTAAACGGACTAGCGGATGAAAATAGATAAAACGTAGTGAACGCAAGAGTCGACGAGTGCGATCATACCAGCACTAATGCACCGGATCCCATCAGACCTCCTGAGAAGTCCTCTTGTTGCACCCTTTCTTTTCCTTTTGTCGTCGCATCTCGTTTCGATGTTCTG
>NW_010962345.1:0-224 GCF_000463585.1 Tarenaya hassleriana | reverse complement strand
CATCGGATGCAAGTGGATCTTCAAGAAGAAGACCGACATGGATGGCAACGTGCACACGTAGTTATGCTGAAGTCCATGAGGATCCTACTTGCCATAGCCGCATATTACGACTATGAGATATGGGAAATGGATGTCAAGACTGCGTTCCTTAACGGGAACTTATCCGAGGATGTGTACATTACACAACCCGAAGGTTTTGTCGATCCAAGGAACCCGAGGATGGT
>NW_010962344.1:0-224 GCF_000463585.1 Tarenaya hassleriana | reverse complement strand
GGGAGATGTATATATACATGCATATGTGCGTGTAAGTATAGGTCTCATGGCCAGTCCCAGATGGTAAAGGCAACGACGCTGCTACATAAGGCGATGGAATATGAGACCCCCGATCGACCTCCAACGGAGAAGCCTCCCTTCGAGAGAGAGGCTCCGTCAACGCCTTCATCGGCCTTTTGCTGTGTGACGTTTACTCGTAGGGTTATGCAACCATTCTTTTTTTT
>NW_010962343.1:0-224 GCF_000463585.1 Tarenaya hassleriana | reverse complement strand
AAAAAAACAAAACGTGAAAAATATACATATATACATATTTATACATATATATATATATATAATTGCATATAAATTCCTAAAATTTTATAAAATTCTCAAATAAATATCTAAACTATAAAATTTCAATATAAATATATAAACTTTTCAAAACTTCTACATAAAAACACAAATTTTTAGAAAATCTTCCAAATAAAACAATATTAATTCATCATGTTTAACATGTT
>NW_010962342.1:0-224 GCF_000463585.1 Tarenaya hassleriana | reverse complement strand
GCAAAACCAAGCAACTGCAAATTACCATAAGAAAAGGTTGGATTTTTTTATTTTACCTTGTTGGAAGCAATTGGGAGAATTTTCAGTGTCTGCTTCTCCTTGTCGAGAACACCAAGTGTATACACACATGTCTGTCCGGTGGCTCCCTCGCCGGTATAATTCGAGCCGACGAACTTCACGCTCGAGCCAGGTGGGCTCACCACGACCTGAAGCCTCTTGCTCTT
>NW_010962341.1:0-224 GCF_000463585.1 Tarenaya hassleriana | reverse complement strand
CACGTACACATACATACATATACATATACATATACACATACATACATACATATATACACACACGTACATATATAAACATATATATATATACATACATATATACACACATATATACATATATATACACACACCTATACACACACATACATGCATACATACATAAATACACATATATACATACATACATATATACACACATACATATATATACACAAACAATCATA
>NW_010962340.1:0-224 GCF_000463585.1 Tarenaya hassleriana | reverse complement strand
CAGACCATCTCATTTGAGAATGCATACTTTTCCATTATGTTTCGCGAAATTTAACAGATAGCGTTCTCATTCTAAGGTCTGTTTAGACATCATATCATTCCAGATAGAACAGACCCTGTATTTGTATCTCATTTGAGATTACAGATTTCGCATTATGTTTCGAGACATGAAACAGATAGCGTTCCCATTCCCAGGACTATTTAGCCATGATTTCAATAGAATAG
>NW_010962339.1:0-224 GCF_000463585.1 Tarenaya hassleriana | reverse complement strand
TGTGAGAATTGATGAATAAAGAAATAAACTCAAGTAATGTAAGAGGTTAATGTTCTCCGATAGAACATGAAGAAGAATGAGAAGAAAATGAGACTTGTTATTATTCAAATGAAATGTTACAGATTTATAAGAATATTAGGACATAATAAGAAATGGAAAGAAGAGTAAATCAAGTGATTATAAACGGCTAGTATATCACCAATCATGACCGAGATCCATGTAAG
>NW_010962338.1:0-224 GCF_000463585.1 Tarenaya hassleriana | reverse complement strand
ATCGGACCGATTCCAACTGGAATCGGCCCTGCACCGGCAGATTTCTGGTCTTCACGAATTCACTCATAACTTTCTGCTCCGGTGTCGGATTTAAGCGATTTTGTGTCTACGCGAAGCTCTTAAAGTGCTCTTTCCAATGATATAAGTCTCGCATGACTTGGACCTCTGTAGAGAAAGTTATTGATATTGCAACATGAGTACCTCATCCGGACTTCTCCTTTAAC
>NW_010962337.1:0-4604 GCF_000463585.1 Tarenaya hassleriana | reverse complement strand
TAATTCCTTTGCTTTTTTCTATAAAATGACGAAGGTGGCAATGAATAAGGCAGAGAGTTTTATGTCAATTTAACATTTGTTTCTTCAGTTTTTCTTCAGAGTTCTGATTGGGACCTATCATTGGTATCAGAGCCCAATCGCTTTCACACATCGTTAATTCGGACCACCTCGATGTGGTATTACGATGGGATCGAACAAAGACAGGATTGAGTCACTTGAAGCCGGACTCGGAACCGTACAAGATGAACTTGCTGCGATGAAGGATACAATGGTTGAGAAGTTTCAACTTTTGGAGATGTCATTGAACCAACTTACGGAGTCCTTCTCCGCTGGTACTCACGTCGGGCCTTCTGATCGAGGGAAAAGAGTTGAGGGGAGTCAAAGTCACAACTCTGCCAATCGAACAAACTATACCAATCCGATGTTTCAATCCAAGACATCCAAGTTGGCGTTTCCACACTTTGCCGGAGGTGATCCAACATCATGGTTAATCAAGGCTAAGCAGTTCTTTGACTATCAGGATATACCCGAAACTCATCGTATGCAGTACGCCGCATATCACCTGGATGATGAGGCTAATGAGTGGTGGCAAGCTATAAAGAAGACCTACGATGAAGAGCAGATTGGCATCACATGGACAATCTTCGAGGAAGAGTTATGGGCTCGTTTTGGGCCAACTGAATGCGAAGATTTTGATGAGGCACTGTCCAAAATTAAGCAGCAGGGTACACTTTGCGATTACCAACGGGAATTTGAGAGATTGCAGAATAAGGTTTCAAGTTGGTCTCAAAAGGCTTTGGTGGGAACCTTCATTGGGGGGTTGAATCCTTCCATTGCAGATGGGATTCGTATGTTTCGCCCAAAGACACTGAAAGAGGCGATTATGTTGGCACGAATGCGTGACGAGCAAGTACAACGCCAACGACGAAACTATACTACTCCTTCGAAAACACATCAGCCTGTGACCGGTGTTTCAACCGGACCGGCAGCCAAGAGGCTGAGCTGGGATGAAATTCGGAGCAAACGAAGTTTGGGACTTTGCTTCAGTTGTGACGAAAAATTCACACCAGACCATAAATGTCGTCAACCCCAATTATTACTGATGGAAGGCGTTCAAGGATGGGAGACCAATGACATAAAGGACGACGACGAAGAGGAAGCACCGGAAATCTCTTTATATGCTTTATCCGGATGGAATAATTACCGCACCATGTGGGTTTATGCAAAAATCGACAAGCATCAGTTGATCGCTCTCATTGACAGCGGTTCGACCCACAATTTCATTAGTGATCGCATGGCTTCATGGCTGCAACTTTCAATGACACCGACCGACCCCTTCTCAGTTCGGGTAGCCAATGGTTCTCCTTTAAAATGCGAGGGGAAGTATGAGTCCATTCAGATCTCAGTTGGTGGAGGTGTGTTTTCTTTAACATTATGCGCCTTACCTTTATCGGGACTTGACTTAGTCCTAGGAGTACAATGGTTGGAACAACTTGGACGAGTAATCTGTGATTGGAGGACTCTCTCTATGGAGTTTGAATGGCAGAATACAAAATGTATTCTACAAGGGCTGGATACTACTTCCATCACACAAGCAGAATCATATTCTGTTACAAAAGATGCTCGTCAAGGTCATGGGTTATTTGCTGTGTGTATCAATACTTCAACCGAAATCATGGAGCCGATCGAGTCTGAACTCCGTGATTTAATCACCACATATGACGACATTTTCCAAGTTCGACGACCCTTCCACCTGAGCGAGAGCTTGAACATCGGATTCCGCTAAAGGAAGGTACAGATTCGATTAATGTTCGTCCATATAGGTACGCTTACTTTCAGAAAGATGAGATCGAGCGTCAAGTCCGTGAGATGTTAAGCTCCGGCATAATCCGAGAAAGTTGCAGCCCATTCTCTTCCCCGTTTTACTTGTCAAGAAGAAAGATGGATCGTGGCGTTTTTGCACAGATTATTGTGCTCTTAATACTGCCACCATCAAAGACAGATTTCTCATTCCTACTGTTGAGGAGATGCTAGATGAATTGCATGGGGCTGCTTATTTTACAAAATTGGATTTGACTGCGGGATATCACCAGGTACGTGTGCATTCCTCTGATGTTCACAAAACTGCATTTCGTACGCATAACGGCCATTATGAGTACCTTGTCATGCCATTTGGCCTTTGCAACGCCCCGTCTACATTTCAAGCACTAATGAACTCGATCTTTTGGCCATTTCTTCGTAAGTTCGTGTTTGTGTTCTTTGATGATATCCTTGTCTATAGCTCATCATGGCAGTATCATTTAGACCATGTGGGTCAGGTGTTTGCAGTCCTGCGACAACACATGTTGTTTGTCAAATTTAAGAAATGTGAGTTTGGCAAGGCAGAGCTTGAGTATCTTGGTCATATTATATCCGTCGATGGCGTCAAAGTTGATCGCAACAAAATTCAAGCCATGCTCGAGTGGCCGCGGCCAACAACACTTTCTGAACTTCGCGGGTTTCTGGGTTTAACCGGTTACTACAGAAAGTTTGTTCGAGATTATGGCGTTATAGCACGACCTCTTACCAATTTGTTGCGGAAGGGAAAATTCCAGTGGGATGAGTCTGCTGACATAGCCTTTGCGGATCTTAAAACAACAATGACCACAACTCCAACATTGGCACTACCCGACTTCACCGTTCCTTTGGTAATTCAAACCGATGCTTCCGGTGATGGAATTGGAGCAATCTTATCACAGAACGGACATCCGATAGCTTTCATGAGTCGAGCTTTGGGTCCTTCAAAACAGTCATGGTCTACGTATGCGAGGGAGATGCTCGCTATTGTGGTGTCCATACAAACATGGCGACCATACTTGTTGGGACGTCACTTCGTCATCCAAACCGACCAACAAAGCTTGAAGCATTTGTTAGAGCAACGAATCTTGACTCCAGAGCAGCAAAAGTGGATGGCAAAATTGGTTGGGTATGATTATGAGATCATTTATAAACCAGGACGATCGAATGTTGCGGCTGATGCACTTTCTCGTGTCCAAGGAAGTCCAAGCTTGTTCACGATTTTTATGTCTCAGCCTCAACTTTGGGATGAAATAAAGGAATCTGCCAAGACAAATCCATACATGCAGAAGATGGGACAACTAGCATCTTCTCAACCTCGTGGTGCTTACGGGTGGCGTAATGGATTATTATATTATAATAATCGTGTGGTTGTTCTTCCAGAATCTCTTATTGTGCAGAAATTATTAAAGGAGTTTCACAACAGCCCATTCGGAGGTCATTCAGGAGTCTTGAGGACCTTCAAGCGATTATCCCAGCAATTTTATTGGCCATCGATGCATGAAACGATTCGAGAATATGTCGCCGCTTGTGATGTTTGCCAAAAGGCGAAAGCCGCTACAATTGCTCCGGCGGGTTTGTTACAACCCTTGCCGATTCCATGCAGAGTATGGGATGACATCACTATGGATTTCATTGACGGCTTGCCATGATCTGAAGGAAAGACGTCTATCCTGGTGGTTGTTGATCGTTTAAGCAAATACGCACATTTTTTGGCTATAACCCATCCATACACGGCAAAGACGGTGGCGACCAAGTTCGTGGATGGCATAATCAAGCTTCATGGGATGCCTAAATCCATTGTAAGTGATCGGGACCCTGTTTTTATTAGCATTTTCTGGCGTGAGTTCTTGAAGTTGTCAGGAACAGAACTCTGTATGACATCGGCATATCACCCACAAAGTGACGGACAATCGGAAGTTGTTAATCGTTGCCTCGAGCAATACCTTCGGTGTTTTGCTAGTAACAGACCTCATCAATGGTGTGCGTTACTTCCTTGGGCCGAGCTATGGTATAACACCACATACCACTCTTCCATTAGCATGACCCCGTTTCAAGCACTTTACGGTCGGTTACCTCCGCAAATTCAGCTCTACCAACACGGCTCATGTCTAGTGGATGAGCTCGATGTTCAGTTGGCGGATCGAGACGAACTGCTTAAGGAGTTAAAAACACATTTACAGACAGCAAACAACTCCATGAAACAAACAGCTAATGCGAAACGCCGCAATATAGAATATGAAGTTGGTGATTGGGTTTATCTGCGCCTTCAACCCTACGGTCAACAATCTGTGTTTCGTCGCTCGTCACAGAAGCTCGCAAACAAGTACTTTGGTCCTTACCAGGTTGAGGAACGAATTGGTCATGTTGCTTACCACTTGAAGCTTCCTCTTGGTTCGCGAGTGCATCCAGTGTTTCATGTTTCCTTGCTGAAGAAACGTGTCGGATCAGACACACCTATGCCAGAGGAACTTCCACCTTTGCATGATGAAGGGATACTCTGCCTACAACCAGAGCAATATCTTGCAAACCGATGGGTACGTCGGGGATCGCGTTTCGTCTCAGAAACGTTGGTTCAATGGAAAGGACTACCAGTGAAAGAAGCCACATAGGAGGATACACATCAACTCACCATCAGTTTTCCTGCTATGAACCTTGAGGACAAGATTCGACTGGTTGTACTGCAGCGGTTGCGGTTGCGGATGAAAGCGTTTTCAGAACGTTTGATAGCGATTATAAATGATTAGTACTGACTGGTTGAGAAGTTG
>NW_010962336.1:0-224 GCF_000463585.1 Tarenaya hassleriana | reverse complement strand
TCCTCCGCTTGCTGACACGATTGTCGTAAGCTACGCACCTCCAAGATTTGCTGATCGGTTAAGGGCTCGAGGTAAGGCATTACGACCTGTTCAGAAGAAATGGGCATTTTACACCATTGAAGTGCCTTTTCTTGAAGACTGGAAGATAATGGTGGAAGAATGCCTTGAGTGAATATGAAGATTACGTTTAATAGCTCAGACGGGCGGAAGCCTCCAATCCATTG
>NW_010962335.1:0-224 GCF_000463585.1 Tarenaya hassleriana | reverse complement strand
GAATGATCAGCCTTCGAACTCGACATCGTCCATCTATAACGTGAGTACTAAATGGTTTAAGTCGTAAACCCGACCTTCCTCTGGCATTGTCGTATAGGCCATATAAACGAGAAATGCATACAAAAGCTTCATCATGAAGGTCTTCTGGATTCATTTGACTTTAAGTCTCTTGAATCTTGTGAGTCTTGTTTGATGGGCAAGATGACAAAGCATCCTTTCAAGGG
>NW_010962334.1:0-224 GCF_000463585.1 Tarenaya hassleriana | reverse complement strand
CTATTCTATTGAAATCATGGCTAAATAGTCCTGGGAATGGGAACGCTATCTGTTTCATGTCCCGAAACATAATGAGAAATCTGTAATCTCAAATGAGATGCAAATACAGGGTTTGTTCTATCTGGAATGATATGATGTCTAAACAGACCTTAGAATGAGAACCCTATCTGTTAAATTTCGCGAAACATAATGGAAAAGTATGCATTCTCAAATGAGATGGTCTG
>NW_010962333.1:0-224 GCF_000463585.1 Tarenaya hassleriana | reverse complement strand
CCTCAAGAATTGTCGGATCGATGTTGTCTGAAGTAGCCAAAAGTCCTCCAAAGTGTTTCCCATTGAAGGCAACACTGTCTCCCTTGAAATGATGATGTCTCTCATCAATCTGTCTAGTTCAAAGCGTATCTTCCCAATAGAACATGATTCCTGTCGAAAGATCCGACGATTCCTCTCCCTCCATATAACATAGGATGTCGCCTGTATGACAAGTTTTGACAACT
>NW_010962332.1:0-224 GCF_000463585.1 Tarenaya hassleriana | reverse complement strand
ATAACTGAATGAATTTAAATAGATAACTTAGTTTTTTCTCTTTAAAATTTTCGATTTTTAATCTAATATTATAAAGAATTGATAAACTCAATCTAAATAGAAAACACTAATATCTAAACTATATAATAATCGAATGTAGAATCTAAACATTTTGTTTGTTATGAACAATAAAATCGCTGTTTAAGCTAGGTAACTGACCTAATTTTAAAATTTATAATAAACAT
>NW_010962331.1:0-224 GCF_000463585.1 Tarenaya hassleriana | reverse complement strand
CAGTGGTGTTGGAGGAAGAGACATAGGCAGTTTCAACATTTCTCCGCCGCTGCTAGCGCCTTCATGTTTTCTTTCTTGTTCCCAAAGTTGAAACTTTTTCTTTCATTGCAAAACAAAAAAAAAATCCACTTCCAAATCCGATTGACCCTTCAAGACATCATATTTTTTATGTTTTTCCAAATTTATACCATATATTATATGAACTATTGTAAACAAAACCTCAC
>NW_010962330.1:0-224 GCF_000463585.1 Tarenaya hassleriana | reverse complement strand
AGTTTTTAATGGACAACTTTCGATATCAGTTTATTAATCAGGTGACTGTACTAATGAATACAATGCCCACAAAGATTAATTAACATTAAAACCAAGTAGTTTTTTAAAAAATGTATGTGTTAATGGAAGATGGTTACAAAATTTATTACATGTCAGCTTACACATAAATCCGTAAGAAATTTATTTTAACAAAAAAAATGTGTTATAAGCAAATCGTTTTGCAA
>NW_010962329.1:0-224 GCF_000463585.1 Tarenaya hassleriana | reverse complement strand
AAATCATGTTATATTGGTTTTGCATGTCATCTTTATACCGACAAATAATTGTACCTGGATGGTATACTAGAGAACATACCAGCGAAGCCAATTATATAAAGGTTAACTGCAACTAAGATGGTGAACCCTTTTGCATTCTGAAAACAGATTAAGATCAGAAAAACCTCTCTCATCCATAGATGCTCGATTGTAATCAAGTTGCTCCGTGAGCCAGCAACATGATA
>NW_010962328.1:0-224 GCF_000463585.1 Tarenaya hassleriana | reverse complement strand
TCGTCCTTTCCTGTGTGTGTGACCCTGTAGGTTCATCCGATATAGCAGTATAACCCGGAATTGCTTATTTCGGTTACACAAGTCATAGGCGGTCTCTAGCAAGACACACTATGACTATCTATCTCGAATAGAGTTTAATCGTGATCATACGAACGCCGGTGACGATTCCGGTTGATGATCCTTTTGTATCGCGATATCATACGTCGAACATAAGGCATGGACAA
>NW_010962327.1:0-224 GCF_000463585.1 Tarenaya hassleriana | reverse complement strand
ATGTGGTATCCGCTCAGGGAATCCAGGTAGATCCAGCTAAGATCGAGGCAGTCATGGATTGAAAACCCCAACCTCTGCAACCAAAATTAGGAGTTTTCTAGGCCTCGCGGGTTATTACCGAAGGTTTGTGGAAGGGTTTGCTAAGATAGCCCGACCCCTGACAAAGCTCACCGGGAAAAACATTAAGTTTGAATGGACCACGGAGTGCGAGGAAAGCTTCCAAG
>NW_010962326.1:0-4629 GCF_000463585.1 Tarenaya hassleriana | reverse complement strand
ACGATTAATGAAAGCAGCCGTTTTTCCACAATTCTTTTCCGTTCGGTTTGATTCCTGTCATGGTATCAGAGCCCGGACCCCTTTGAAACTCCGCTCCAATGTCTACAGAAACCCCGTCGACCGAACCCTCCGACCGACAACCGATTCCTCCTGCGACCACCGCACCACCGAACTCATCCACCACGAACGGCCGCGACGCTTCAGCCACGATCCGACGAACTATTTCTCCTTATGATCTAACACCGAGCGACAATCCCGGGTTAATCTTGTCTCAACCATTGCTCCGTGGAGACAATTACGATGAATGGGCAATCAATATCCGTCAAGCTCTCAAATCTCGGAAGAAATTTGGGTTCGTTGATGGAACGATCCAACAACCGGACGTAGACTCCCCGGATTTTGAAGATTGGGACACGAATAATGCACTCATCGTGTCGTGGATCAAAAACACGCTGGAATCACACCTCCGATCAGATGTGATTCATCGTGAATTTGCCTCAGACCTATGGGTGTATTTGAAGCGCAGATTTGGGAAGACTACTCATCCCCGTCTTCTTAAAATTCGCAGTGATCTAGCCAATTGTCGCCAAAACGGAATGACCGTGGAAGCTTATTTTGGCAAACTCACCAAACTCTGGGATGATTTGGCGAATTTCAGATCTTTACACGTTTGCAAATGCGGTCGATGTATGTGTGATATTGCTGCTAAACTGGAGAAAGAGCGAAACGAAGACAGACTTTATGAATTTCTTCTCGGGCTAGATGAGACCCGATACAATACGGTGCGATCCAATTTACTCTCTCGACAGATTCTGCCATCTCTGGAAGAAGCTTACAACATGATTATCCAAGATGAGGATACTCATCACGTCTCATACACTCGAGAAGAACGACCGGAAGTCACAGCATTTGCAGCAAGAACTGAACAAAAACCTCGGACAAAACCTGCTGACAAGGATACCACTGTGACATGTTCAAATTGTGGTCGATCTGGTCACGTGGCTGAGGGATGCTTCAAATTAATTGGTTTCCCCGACTGGTGGGGTGACAGGCCTCGGAACAGGTCTGGCCGAGGAAGAGGACAAACCATACCACCGAACCCCGGCGATCGCAATCGAAATCCCATCCCTCGTGTACACGCCACGACAGTTGCAGCAAACTCGGCGTACACCGCTTCTGCGTCTCCCGTGACTGATGCTGACAAACACATTGTCTCTGGCATTACTCCCGATCAATGGAAATCTTTGATGACGATGCTCAATGCAAACAAATTTGACAGCACCGAAACAATGACTGGTACGTCTCTCGAAATTCCCTGGATTATAGATTCTGGCTGTTCCCATCACATGACAGGAAACATGGCCATCCTGTCTGATTTGTCATCCATGTCGCCTTGCTCTGTGATTTTACCGGATAATCGACAGGCGATTTCTGATACATATGGGTCTGTTTCACTCGGCAACAATCTACATCTGTCTCGAGTGTTTTTTGTGCCTGGTCTCCATTGCAACTTGATATCCGTATCTCAACTCTTGGCTGACTGTGATTGCTATGTCACGTTTGCTCACAACTTCTGTATCATCCAGGACCGCACTTCCAAGACGCCGATTGGAGCGGGTGACTTGAAAGCGGGTCTCTATTATTTCCGAGTAACAGCGAGCTTAGCGGCAACGAGAGTGACAGATTCTGAGTTCGTGGCTTTGTGGCACCGACGATTGGGACATCCGTCAGTCAAAGTTATTGCTAAGATACCGAGATTTGATTTTTCAGCTGATTGTTCTTTCGATAATAAGCAATGCGATGTATGCTTGCGTGCTAAACAGACAAGGGATTCTTTTCCAATAAGTATCAATAAAAGCTCTGCAGTTTTTGAATTGATACATTGTGATATATGGGGACCGTATCGAACGCCGTCTTTCTCGGGTGCTCGATATTTTTTGACAATTGTGGATGACTACTCACGCGGCACTTGGATTTATTTGCTCAACGGAAAACACCAGACCTCTACTTATCTCCGGCAATTTTTGTCTCTCGTCGAACGCCAATACCATTCGAAAGTCCGTCGAATTCGATCTGATAATGGATCAGAATTCATCGCCTTACGAACCTATTTCGCTGAAAATGGGATTCTCCACGAAACATCATGTGTTGGAACTCCGCAGCAAAATGGCCGAGTGGAGCGTAAACACCAACACATTCTAAATGTCGCTCGAGCATTGATGTTCCAAGCACACTTGCCCATCGAATTTTGGGGTGAATGCGTTCTTACAGCAGCCTACCTCATTAATCGAACACCTTCTTCTGTACTTGACAGCAAAACTCCATACGAGCTGATCAATGGGAAGGCACCGACATATGACCATCTCCGAATTTTTGGATGCTTGTGTTTTGTACACAACCAGAATCGATCGGGTGACAAATTTGCGCCAAGGAGCTTTCGGTCCGTGTTTGTAGGCTATCCGGCAGGAACAAAAGGCTGGAGAATATACAACCTGGAAACCCGAAAATTCCAAGTTTCACGGGATGTGGTTTTCTGTGAAACTCGATTCCCCTTTCTAGAACAACATACGCCAGACTTATCTACCATCGTCCAAAATGCTCCTCTGCCTAATGCTGATGATGCCGAGTTTGGTGCCCAGACAAACACTCACTCAGTCGCACCATCGATTGCGGACATTCCGGACTGTCTTGCCGATACATCAGCTCCGTTTGAACATGTCTCTACAGAGGATCCTGCAGCTGATACTCCGCCGCCAGCAGCTGATGTTTCTGCTGATACACGTAACCAGTTGCCTCCTCCAGCCGCCGACGTGTCTGGAAGCTCGACCTCTGAACCCGTCCTCGGCAGGGGACATAGACAGAAATTCGACAACGTCCGTCTGAAGAATTACGTTACAAACACACTGCAACTGTCACTCCCAGATTCTTCTCGACGGCCTCATCCATACTCCATTGATCAGAATCTGTCTTACGCAGCCATCCAGCCCAAACACATGGCGTTTCTCGCCGCTATGACAACAGAGGTTGAACCTCGTACCTACAACGAGGCTGTCAAGGATGATCGATGGCGTCAGGCAATGAAGGCTGAATTAGATGCTCTCGACAAGAATAAAACATGGACCACCGAAGCGCTGCCTCCGACAAAGAAGGCTATTGGATGCAAATGGATTTTCCGAATCAAGTACAAATCCGATGGCACAATTGAACGCAGAAAAGCAAGATTGGTCATTCTCGGCAACAAACAAACCGAAGGGATAGACTACGATGAAACTTTCGCACCGGTTGCAAAAATGGTAACGGTTCGAACGTTTCTCGCAGTCGCATCAGCAAAACAATGGGATGTCCATCAGATGGATGTACACAATGCATTTTTGCACGGAGACCTTCACGACGAGGTGTACATGAAACCTCCACCGGGTTTCTCACCATCCTCTCCGACACTTGTTTGCAGACTTAGGAAATCTTTATACGGTCTCAAACAAGCCCCTCGATGTTGGTTCGCCAAGCTCGGCTCAGCTCTTCGGGACTACGGATTTCGGCAATCCCAATCGGATCACTCGCTCTTTGTCTTTCACAAGAATGCTGTCCGCATACATGTGTTGATATAGTTGACGATCTCCTTGTAACAGGCACTTGTTCGACACACGTAGCTTTGTTCAAGGACTATCTCGGCAAATGTTTCTACATGAAGGATCTTGGCCCTCTCAAATACTTTCTTGGACTCGAAGTTGCCAGAGGACCACTTGGGATCTCGCTTTGCCAACGGAAATATACACTAGACATATTAGCAGAGACCGGCCTTTTGGGAGCAAAACCAGCAAACTTTCCAATTGAACAAAACCACCGATTGGCACTCACCACCACCGCGCCTCTTCCCGATCCTGAGAAATACAGGCGCCTTGTGGGTCGCCTGATCTATTTACTTGCAACACGCCCTGATCTCACATATGCAGTACACATACTTTCTCAGTTCATGCAGGCACCGAAACTTGAACATTGGGAAGCGGCCCTCCGTGTGGTACGTTATTTGAAACGCAATCCCGGCCAAGGCATCTTACTCCGCGCAGATTCAGATCTTCGTCTCTATGGCTGGTGTGATTCAGATTGGGCGGGATGTCCGACATCTCGCAAATCTCTATCGGGTTGGCTCGTACATCTCGGACAGTCTCCGATTTCTTGGAAATCAAAGCGTCAACACACAATCTCGTTATCATCCGCGGAGGCTGAATATCGAGCAATGGCGGTGGCAACATGCGAACTTCTGTGGCTAAAGGGATTACTCAACACACTCGGTGTTACCCATGACGCACCCATGGTGCTACATTGTGACAGCCAATCGGCAATTCAACTTGCTTCCAACGGCGTGTTTCACGAACGCACGAAACACATTGAGGTTGATTGCCATTTTCTCCGACATCACCTCACCAACCGAAACATTCTGACCCGACATGTCTCCACGGTTCATCAACTAGCAGACATCTTCACCAAGGCGCTTGGGAAGAAGGAATTCGACATTTTTCTCCGCAAGTTGGGCGTACACGACATCTACGCTCCAACTTGAGGGGGGGTAACGGAATGTATATACATATATATATATTCGCGTATCTTCTGATTTAGGAAGTTGTTGCG
>NW_010962325.1:0-224 GCF_000463585.1 Tarenaya hassleriana | reverse complement strand
AATTGTTGACACATCATATGTTCGTGAGAACTAAATATTCAGTTTTATATTTAGAGATTTATTTATTAGTTTTTTTAAAATATAGTTATTTTTAAAAATATATATATAATTATTTTATTATTAGATATGATAAATATATATAATTTAATCGGATAGAAAAGTGTGATTTTTTTGTATTGATATCCTAGCCTTAAACTTCTAATGTAACTGTGTGTTATATGTTC
>NW_010962324.1:0-224 GCF_000463585.1 Tarenaya hassleriana | reverse complement strand
AGATGGTTCTTGAACAATTGGTTGTCCTCAATGCTAAGCTCAAAGATTCCAACCGACCCCCTAGGACCGAGCATTCGATGCCAACACAAGAAGAGTTCGCTACGTATGCATTGGATGAGAGAGTCGAAGGTGTGAACAATGTGGCCAATAACCCCTACTTGAAACGTACAATCCGGATGGAAGAATCATCCCAATATCTCCTACAAGTCAAATGTTGAGAATCC
>NW_010962323.1:0-224 GCF_000463585.1 Tarenaya hassleriana | reverse complement strand
TGAGAGTCTTACATTGAATAAGTAAACTAAATAAAATAATAAATATTTCTAAATATATATTATCCGAATTTGATAAGACTGATATATCTCGTAATATTCTTCAAGATCCGGTATATCTCAACAAATGCATCCAAACATATTTAGAGTACGTCAAAACATATTCAGAGCACTTCCAAACATGCTTACAGTGCGTCAAAACATACTAAGAGTGCATCCAAATATGT
>NW_010962322.1:0-224 GCF_000463585.1 Tarenaya hassleriana | reverse complement strand
CGATCACTCGTATTTCGATATCGCACATCTCACTACGTTACGCAACGTTCTGGCGAAACTCAGTTCGATTGATCCCAATCGCGAAGTCTTATCCCTTGGTGGGGGTTGGTTTGTCCACGGTCAAGTCTGGTCAGGCCCGGGCCAACCCCGTTGGCCGTTTTCTTTTTTCCCGGTCGAAATCAGATTTTTCTCCCATTTTTCTCGGATCCTGGTCCGGCGGACCA
>NW_010962321.1:0-224 GCF_000463585.1 Tarenaya hassleriana | reverse complement strand
GCCAACAACCACGACTCTAAATCGAACTCGAAACTCTGAAATTAAATCCATGAACTCATTTTCCAATAGGTCACCCACCCTTCTACTACTACAACACAATCTCTTTAATTCTAGAGTTTCAATTGATAATCATCCAACTTGTAATAGTTCGATTTTTTTTTTGAAAAAAAATAATTAAAAAAAATAAGTGGCCGACAAACGCCCGCTATAAAAAAATAAATTAA
>NW_010962320.1:0-224 GCF_000463585.1 Tarenaya hassleriana | reverse complement strand
ATTTGACGAACTGTCTGTTATGTGATTCGGCTCAGGAATCCATCGATCATCTCTTCTACACCTGTGATTACAACAACGAATGTTGGCGGGGACTCCTGCATGGTACTCCCGTTGCATTCCACTCTGTAAACACCTTTTTGGAGGTCCTGCATTGGTTGGAGACTGCTCGTCAAACTGTAGTTTGAAGCTAATGGTTCTCCTTCTATTTCAAGCTACAGTTTACC
>NW_010962319.1:0-224 GCF_000463585.1 Tarenaya hassleriana | reverse complement strand
GTGTATGAGCTTTCTTATGATACATTTGATGTATTGACACTTTCTATGAGCTTATGGTTGACTGTTTGATTCATTAGTATTGTGCATACTTGATATGTTATGAAATCCATGTAACAATACTAAACTCCCTAGTCATGTATCATTGTGGGAGTAATGATATATCAAGACTAGTATGATGGGTGATTGATGATCATATAGATGATCATAGGTATTGGATACGATCA
>NW_010962318.1:0-224 GCF_000463585.1 Tarenaya hassleriana | reverse complement strand
CCGATTCGTGGCATTGAGCATCAGATTGACTTTGTTCCGGGTGCAAGCATTCCAAACAAACTGGCCTATAGAAGTAACCCTGAGGAAACGAAGGAACTTGAAAGGCAAGTCCATGATCTGCTAGACAAAGGTTATGTGAGGGAAAGTATGAGTCCATGTGCTTTTCCAGTTCTACTTGTGCCGAAGAAAGATGGTACTTGGAGGATGTGCGTTGATTGTCGAGC
>NW_010962317.1:0-224 GCF_000463585.1 Tarenaya hassleriana | reverse complement strand
AATTTCACGAAACATAATATATTTATTATACAAAAATATATCAATATATACATGTCATCAAACTCCCCCAAACTTAACGTTTTGCTCGTCCTCGAGCAAACTAAATCTCGAAAAATTGATGAATAAAACTAATACTAAAGAGAATCGTAGAAATAGATTAGAAATCAAATATGATGCTAACCGAGAACGAAATCAAAGATATTTAATACGACGTCTCAATCTAT
>NW_010962316.1:0-224 GCF_000463585.1 Tarenaya hassleriana | reverse complement strand
CTTTGATTGAAAACCCGGAGGTCCTTGATTGCTCCGTTGAAAAGCGGGTTGAGGATTTAGCACGTTTGACGCGTTCTTGTAGGAGAAATTGGGATGATTCCTTAATCCCGGGTTGTATAGGTTGGATGGATGAGTGTATTGGTTTTGACCGACATAGTTGGCATCTTCCGCTTCTTGATCAATCATATACATACCCGGTTGAACTTGCGCTACATTGTGATCCT
>NW_010962315.1:2500-4639 GCF_000463585.1 Tarenaya hassleriana | reverse complement strand
CTCGGATGAACGGAAGTCTTCGAACATGTTCGAGGTTTCTGGGACCTGTGCACTGAGCAGTCCCGTATGGTGCTCACGTTCGGGAAAATTTATGGTCTGGCCGCGAACCAAAAATGCGAAACCCAAACAATCTCGTTTTTCTCTCATTCCCCGATTTTCCTCATTCCCAACAAGGGGAATGGGGGGAAAGGGGGGTGGGAGGTGGGAGGTGGGAGATGGGAGATAGAGGAGATAGAGATGGGAGATGGGGAGATGGGTGATGGGTGATGGGTGATGGGTGATAGAGGTGATAGAGGTGATAGAGATGGGAGATAGGGGATGGGAGATGGGAGATGGGAGATGGGTGATAGAGGTGATAGGAGATATGAGATGGGAGATGGGTGATGGGTGATGGTTGATGGTTCTTCAACCGACCATTCGGAGATTTCTCGGACATGTTTGGATTTTTCTCGGACTTGTTCGGAGATTTCTCGGACTTGTTTGGAAATTTCTCGGACCTGTGCGCAGTATGTCGGACCTGTGCGCAGTTTCTCGGACGGGACGGACGCAGTTTCTCGGACCTATGCGAGATTTCTCGGACCAGCATGTGCGGAAAATCGAAAATAATAATTTTCATCAGTCATTTCTTTTCCAAACGGAATGAAATTTATACCACAACATAAATATGAGATGTAGAGGCTTCCCAAGAAGTTTCGCTGAAAAACTCATTCGTATGTAATTATTATGAATTATCGACGATATTCGGTAAAAAATTCGGGAAAAATAGTTCTGGTGCTCAGAAAATTATGAAACTTTGCCACAAATAAGATCATATCATCATAGTGTTGTGTACAAAAAATCAGATCAAAATTCCCAGCCGATTTTTCTCTAGACGCGTACTTCTGCTCAAACATTTCAATGTTTCCTGGTGCCAGAAGCTTTTTTGCAAATAAACCTATATAGTGTCACGCACCTAGATCGCTGGGTTCGACCGTGGTACGTGACACTCGTACAGCCGCGAAGGAGTGCGGAAAATAGCGGGCTGTGCGAGGTGGAAGTCTCGGACCGTTGGGGAAAGTCCGGGACTTAGCGTGTCGGGCCTGCTGGGAAGGCCGGGATTTGCTGGGAAGGCCGAGACTAGGATCCGGGCTAGTCTGGGCCGTTGCGGGAAGTGTCGGGCCTTGGTCTGTGACGGACTGGGTTCCTCGGACGGAACGAGCAGACCCGTACGAGAGTTTCTCGAACGGGAATGCGAGTCGGACGCGTCGGGTCTGGAGAGAGTTCTCGGCTGGGCGAGAGACTCTCGAACAGACGAGGGGACTTTGGTGGACCGAAGTTTCTCGGGCAACTCAGACTTCTCGGTACGGTCGGTGCGGGAATTCTCGGACGAAGCGTGCGAGCTTGTGCAGAATTCCTTGGCACAACCGAGCGACGTACGAGAAGAAGAGAAAGACGAAACGAGAGAACAAGGACGAGCCAAATGAACCAAAAGATGCGTAGACTTTATTAAGAAGCAAATGGGACCAAGGGGACGCCGACGGTTCGTACAAGAGGGAGAACCGACGGCGGAATGAGAGAAGAAATGAGAGAGGCGATTTCCGGATGATTTCTCCAAGTGATCCAAGGTCCCTTTTATAAGCCAAGGGTTCGAATCAATCAAGGGATAATCACAATCCGTGATTGGCACAATCAAAGATACTAACACAATCATTCCTAAAACAAAAGATAAGATCCAATCACAATAAAGACACTTTCCTTATCTAGCACTCGGACGCATTTAGACCAAATGGTGGACCCATTCGAATGGGCCGAAGTGGAGATGGGCTTGGTCAAAGGACTTGGGCTCTTTGGGGAGAAAGCCTCAAGCCGAATCACTCTTCAAGTCCAAGGTGGTGGCGGACCAAGTTGGGCTTTGGGTCGAAGAGGCGTGGTCCGAAATGCACTAAGTGAGACGGGGACAAGGATTGTGCTTCTATGGATAGTTCTTCGGTTGTCCGTGGTTCGGGACATGCTTGGGCTGGTCCGAGGGGATGAGCTCCTTCTCCAGTCATGGTCCGTGCATGGTCCAAGGTTGAGGAAGAGGTTGGCTGGGCTTGGGACGTGGTCCGAGGTGTGTGAGTGACCCAGCAACTCTCCATGGCACGTACATGCGAAAGGAAA
>NW_010962314.1:0-224 GCF_000463585.1 Tarenaya hassleriana | reverse complement strand
CGTGTTGGTGTGTGGGGACAGCTCTATCATTCTGTAGCGGCCTCGGGTCGTTACACATTCGAAGTATGAGTTCGATTATGATATCGTGAGACAAAGAGAATTATCGTTTGAAGCTATCTCTGGATTTTGGTTAGATCACATCTAACTCTTTCCGGTATGGGTAATCATAATGTCTTGCTAGAGACTGCTTATGATTTGTAAAGCGAGATTGGATGTCGTGTTTA
>NW_010962313.1:0-224 GCF_000463585.1 Tarenaya hassleriana | reverse complement strand
GGGATGAAGCGGACGCACCGGAATGAGAGGGATCCGAGGGCTGTGTAGGTATGAGACTACATAGTCTAAGGTAACTTAAAGGAATTAATTGAGTTACTCATAGCAACAAGATGCATCTACCTTTTCGATCGTCCATCTCGAGAGAACTCCAAAGTTAAGCGTACTACCTTTTATGAGTTCAGTATTTTTAGACTTATGTTAGAATTTCATTATTGAGACTTCCG
>NW_010962312.1:0-224 GCF_000463585.1 Tarenaya hassleriana | reverse complement strand
GCTACATCGGATTCCGTTTAAAAGGGCGCCAATACTATCTCAAGATGGAGCAACTCACTCATTCTGGGCGTTCAAGCGGGCAACAAGGCGACAATCCCGAAGATCACGATCGCCAAGGCTAGAAAATTCTGGACACAAATAGCGGCCGCAACCTTTACCCCCAGGCAACTCGAGGCCTTCATGATACGACATCCCGCAGTCTGCTACCTCCAGCAATTCATGGC
>NW_010962311.1:0-224 GCF_000463585.1 Tarenaya hassleriana | reverse complement strand
TTTATAGAGCCTCCTGGGAAGATCAAACAAATCGTTACTATCATTAGAATTGTTGAAAATTTGAATGTCGCCAAACGTATGAACTGTTACCTCTTTTTTTAGGGTTCATCCGTTTGCATGGTTGACTGCTTGTATTACAAATTCTGATAATTACCGTTACTGCGATTTCCATTGAACGAGTATAACCGAATCAAACGATGAAAAATTTAATCGTAATTTTTTCC
>NW_010962310.1:0-224 GCF_000463585.1 Tarenaya hassleriana | reverse complement strand
TAGGAACTATCCGGAGTTCACTTGGTCCGATTACCAAAAGTTCGTCGTAAGTAAATATCGGGTCGACGGCTTTTCACTCGACAAGTTCTCTGATTGGCTCGCTACTTCTTCTGCCGAAAAGGCGGTGGTCGAGGAGTGAATGAACAACAACTTGATGAATGTGTCAAGTCCTATCTATGTGTTTTATCAGTATTTTTCGTCATTTCCTCAACAATGTTGCATCT
>NW_010962309.1:0-224 GCF_000463585.1 Tarenaya hassleriana | reverse complement strand
AAATCGTTATCCTATAAAAACCGAGCTTTGGATTAATTTTTATAATATTTTAATAAAATGAGGCGTCAATTTATACTTTCAGATCAGACTAAACTAGGACTTGGTATGATTAAATTAATGGTTTCAGACCAATCCGAAAATCTGATTTTTTAAAAAATGTATGAAAAAATAATTTAAATAAAAAAGAATAACTCTAATCAAATGGACAAGATTGATCCGAACCC
>NW_010962308.1:0-224 GCF_000463585.1 Tarenaya hassleriana | reverse complement strand
CCCAAAAGAGCAAACCACTCTAATTCAGTCAGGAAAAAAGAAGATGCATATGAGACGTACGTGCGAGAAGACGCACCGAAGAGAGGATTAGCCCGAAGAGGCTCGAACGATAATCTCCCCAGGAAACGCGCGACACAGTCCCCGTCGAGACGGTGGGACTTAGCGTGCTTCGGGCAGTTGTTGACGTACATCACCACGATGAAGACCGAAATATTCGCCACCAC
>NW_010962307.1:0-224 GCF_000463585.1 Tarenaya hassleriana | reverse complement strand
GATAAAAATCGGTATATATCTCTCGATTGATAATCCGATGATCTGAAAATCGATCCAAACTGTTATGCATCATCCGATAGATAATCTGATAAGTTAGAAGTCAACTTGAATGCTAGACATCGCCATATGGTCAACAATTCGAGGCAAATAATCAGACATGCCTGATTAGTTGGTCGATTGTTGACTGATCATATTATTAACTTCATAACTTCCATAAAACATGT
>NW_010962306.1:0-224 GCF_000463585.1 Tarenaya hassleriana | reverse complement strand
CTTGATCTATTCTTTGTGTTTGTTCTACTTTCTGGTGTGCAGGTTTCCGGTGTATGACCAGAAGTTCTGGGCCTCACAATCTAGTACCTCTTGATCCTGAAATCGAGAAGTCCGCTAAGCGCAGTGGAAAGAAGAAACGACAGCAAAGAAAGATGGAAGAACATGCTATAGTTGCTGAGAACAACAATGACACTTATGGGGCATACCTTCAGCCTAAGTACATT
>NW_010962305.1:0-224 GCF_000463585.1 Tarenaya hassleriana | reverse complement strand
CGAGGTTCGGGCAGAGCGGGAAGCTGAAGCCGCGCTACATCGGACCTTATCCCGTGATCGCCAGAGTGGGAGCTGTTGCATACCGTCTTGGATTGCCGCCAGAGCTGGGCAACATCGATGACGTGTTTCACGTGTCGATGCTGCGGAGGTACGTAGCGGATCCTTCTCACATGCTACAGCCCCAAGAGTTGGAGTTTACGGAGGCTACACGTTTCCGCGACGAG
>NW_010962304.1:4303-4513 GCF_000463585.1 Tarenaya hassleriana | reverse complement strand
ATACTTGGTTGTCTGACATGGATTGCATCTCGGATTTCATAGCCTCGCGCCATTTCTCGGAATCGGGACTCGCCATAGCCTCTGGGTATGTGGTAGGCTCGTCATATTCTAATAACATGAGTTCCTCATTCCCAGTCACGATAAATCCGTATCTCACGGGCTCTTGGCGAATCCTGCCTGATCTCCGAGGTTCACTCGTCGAAGGTTGAG
>NW_010962304.1:1625-2682 GCF_000463585.1 Tarenaya hassleriana | reverse complement strand
GAATCCGTGAAGAACTTTGAGTGACAGCCTTGGTTAGCATGACACGAAGGACTCGAGCTCTAGCACGAGTGAGGGGAGGCTCGGCTCTATGGCTTGCTCGTTGAGCCGTCGCGTGGTGCACGTCACTTCCTGTTCTTGCTGCTTGGAATGATCGTGTAACGTGTTGATCATTCGGAACTTCTCCCGGCACCTGAGAGGCCGAGTCTTCATCATCCCGGAGAGCTCCTTCCATTAAGCTCCCATCCTCATCCGCCTCCAAGCCGTTGGCTGCTCCGATGTCCTCATCAACACATCCCAAATGAGATCCCCAAAAGTTACTTAGCCTATAACTCTAGTGTTTTTCCTTGCCCCATATCTTTCCTTTTTATTCGTGTTTTGTGTTCTTTTTTTTTCTTTCTTTCCCCTTTTTTTTCATATGATATGATGCAATCCCGGGCTTCTAGGACGTTGGAATTTGACGAGTTCACTCTCTTTTTTTTTTGTGTGTTCTTATCCCACAACTTAGATCCGAGCCTTCATTTTCGACGCACTCATGTCCCCGAATGATTTTCATTAACGAGATGATGACAGAGGAGTGTCGGGATGCATCGTGTTTCCTAGGGCTTGTTGCTTCCTATAGGCTTCCTAACTTAGAGGTCAAATGGTGGTTTTTAGGGAGACATTTCGTGCTTGGTTCGTAACCTCTACCCCATCTAGACTTTAGGAGACAAAATCATCCCACGTGATATTCATTCGCTCTAGGATTGGATCAGTTATTTCTAACTCGCTCGACAATCCATTCAACTCTTTAGATCAATCTAAACTTAGCTCCTAAAACCTTTCCAGACCAATCCTCACTCTATGTCCCCCACATCGTCATCTGACCAAATCTTTGAGAGGAAAAACCATGTAAGTGTATGCATGTATTCCTACACCTATATGCATATGCAATCTAATCGTGCAAGTTAATGCAAAGGATGGAAACTTTTTTTTTTTATGAAAAGCAAGGCTCCTAGTGGTGAATGCATGTGGTATGCAAGGCTCATGGATCGAAATGTGTTAGTATCACTCCTCCCCC
>NW_010962304.1:0-274 GCF_000463585.1 Tarenaya hassleriana | reverse complement strand
ATCTCTATTCGATTTGTGCACCGAGAAAAACGAGACTTAGAACACGTTTTTGGATCTCCAAAAACTCTCTCTTTTCTGCCAAAAGTCGGCTGCTCAAAGTCTGTCCCGAATTAGGGTTCTAATCACTTTCTTATAAAGTGATTTAACCCTAATTTCGGTTTAATTTTCGGAAACACTGAGATAGGTAGTCATAGTGTCTTGCTAGAGACCGCCTATGACTTGTATATCCGGAATAGAGATTTCGGACTATACTGCTATGTCGAATGAGCCTACA
>NW_010962303.1:0-224 GCF_000463585.1 Tarenaya hassleriana | reverse complement strand
AAAACACGAGCACATCCTTTCCCCGTGGAAAGAACTGCTCTGATACCAACGCTGTAACGCCTGAAACCCGTATCCCGCAATACGAGTTGCGTCACATGGACAACTAAAATAAAACCAATTTCCAAAAATCCGCGGGAATTTAAAACTTTTCTTTTCAGAGTTAAGCGGAAGAAAACATTCATACACATATATGATACATTATTTTGGAGATAATTATACATAGT
>NW_010962302.1:0-224 GCF_000463585.1 Tarenaya hassleriana | reverse complement strand
AAACAAAGAAGGTGAAGAATGTACATCCCGGCATGAACCGGGTTGCTCGTTAAGGTCGTAGCTAGACCGAAATGCGGTTCAATCAATTAAAGAGAGGGAGAGTCTAGAGGTACCTCCTTCTGGTCTAATACTCCCTGGATTATATGGCTTGAGTCTTTGAGTGTTGACTATCTACAATCCAGCACATGATTCGTTTCGCACCTGATACACGCCTTTATAGTCCT
>NW_010962301.1:0-224 GCF_000463585.1 Tarenaya hassleriana | reverse complement strand
GTGCCCATGCGTCGCTCCAGGTGGTCGAGTCGAGTGTTCACGGCGCTGAACTGATGGAGCACCATATCCTGCACGGCGCTGAACTGATGGAGCAGCATATCCTGCAATCCCTGAATATCGGCCTGCGGGGCGGGTGTCGAGGAAGAGGAAGCTCCCGATGTCTCTCTGCGTCTCCTGCGGCTCATCCGAGGCTGGCGCGGCTCGGCTATATGCTCAACCGGGTC
>NW_010962300.1:0-224 GCF_000463585.1 Tarenaya hassleriana | reverse complement strand
CTTCTATTATGTATATCATCATCATACACAACTTATTCGGGGATCTAGACATTACATTACATCCCTATTATTAGATCCAATTTTTTTGAATACATATAGATATGTAGATCTTTTTTTTCTTTATAGAACCACATACAAATATATAGGTTTGGAATATATATATATAATACATAAGAAGTTAAGAACTACGTATACGTCATCATAGAGTAGGCGTAACGTAATAT
>NW_010962299.1:0-224 GCF_000463585.1 Tarenaya hassleriana | reverse complement strand
AGGATAAGGTGTTCTCTATTCTCTCCACTCTTGATGCATCGTTTAATGACTTGGTTTATCATGTTCTCCGACATACAAAGCTGCCTACGTTTGAAGAAGTTTGTATGATGGTGAAAAGAGAGGAGGGGGGCAGAAACTTATTCACAAGCAATCATGAAATTGCTCACTTCACTAAGAAGCCTCCTCAAATATTGTACAATCCAAAGGACAGAAAATCCCTATAT
>NW_010962298.1:0-224 GCF_000463585.1 Tarenaya hassleriana | reverse complement strand
TTTTATATCAAGTTCATCCCAATCTTCCACTGCTTTAACTTCTTCCTCTGTTGGAGTTTCACCAACTTCTGGTTTTGGTGGAATGCCTTGCTCTACAACATTCCAAAGACGTCTTGACCTCAAGGTTGTCTTCATCTTTGCAGTCCAGAAAGTATAGTTTCTTCCATCAAAGATTGGTAAAATTTGTTGTTGAGTTCCTTGCATCTTCTTTTCCTTCCTGTAGC
>NW_010962297.1:0-224 GCF_000463585.1 Tarenaya hassleriana | reverse complement strand
TCACGATTTTTTTTGTCATGAACAGATTCAAAGTCGGAGAGTAGACTGCCGCTATTGAGCCTAGACATCTACGTCCCTCGGGACGAGAGGTTCAACATGGTGAAGTTTTCAGACTTCATCGCCTATGCTCTCAAGTCTGTGGCACAAGTCATCGTCCCCGAAATTGGCTCTCTCTGCGACAAGAACTTCAATGAGTTCAATAGTTTCGACGACATATTCAGCCT
>NW_010962296.1:0-224 GCF_000463585.1 Tarenaya hassleriana | reverse complement strand
CAATGATATATATTATTAGAGTTTTGATCATAGTAAAATGATTAAATTTACAAGTCTGTCGAAAAGAATTTGTTATCTATTTATTATTAAATAAGAAAATTAATTTTGATGTTTAAATTAAGCCGATCAATATTTTTTCGTAGCATCCGTTCTAACGAGTTCACCAATCCGTTTTTTGTCTTCAATATCTCTATTGCTTTAACTCCTCAGATGCGCTCATATGG
>NW_010962295.1:0-224 GCF_000463585.1 Tarenaya hassleriana | reverse complement strand
AGCTCGTCTTCCAATCCGCCATACACCAAGAACAAATCCTTAGCCCTTCTCAAGTACTTAAAGATGTTCTTGACCGCAATCCAGTGAGCTTCACCTGGTGTAGACTGATATCTACTAGTCATGCTCAATGTATATAATACATCCGGACGAGTACACAACATGACGTACATGATGGATCCAATTGGCGAGGCATATGGAATCCTACTCATGCGCTCTTGCTCATC
>NW_010962294.1:0-224 GCF_000463585.1 Tarenaya hassleriana | reverse complement strand
CTATAGTACAAGTGATTGTTGCACGTTGCGTGTTGGTTGCTGTTTGCAAGAGAGCTTGTGCGAAATGAGTGCCCATGACGCCTCCAATGAGGGAGCTAATGTTGAATCAAGCGAGGGCGCTATATTTAGATCCCTCCAACAGATCATGGATAGATTGGCACGTCTAGAAGAAAATAGACCTCCTGTGCCCCCCGAACTTCACCCTAGAGAACCTCTAGCTCATA
>NW_010962293.1:0-4646 GCF_000463585.1 Tarenaya hassleriana | reverse complement strand
ACCCTCTGATACCTTTGGAGGGTTCCCCTGTATCTTCCTGTTTTTCACTTCTTCTTCTTCTTCTCAACCGTATGTTTCAGACACATACACTTCAATTCTCCACCTTGTCTGTAACATTCCCTGATGAAACCTTAGCTCCCTTCCGCAACCCTCAGATCTCAAACTTCGACCAAACCCAGCAAGTTCAACATTCGTTTGAACTTGCCTACCGGAACAGTTTTAGTTAAAATGTCAGCTAAGTTGTGATCTGTATGTACCTGTGATACTGCGACCTTTCCTTCAGCAATGATATCTCTGATGAAATGCAGCCTTATGTCTATGTGCTTGGTCCTCTCATGGTGTACGCTGTTTTTCGACAGACTTATCGCACTTTGAGAATCGCACAAAACCTCCACACAGTCTTGATCTGTAATCGCTCTCCTACGAGTCCTTTAAGCCATAACCCTTCCTTGATAGCTTCTGTAAGTGCCATGTATTCAGCCTCTGTAGTCGAGAGAGCTACCACATGTTGCAGGCTTGACTTCCAACTCACAACATTGCCGCCAACCATAAATACAAAGCCTGATATGGACCTTCTCTTGTCTACGTCTGATGCATAGTCTGCATCACAGAATCCTTTCACCTGAAAACTCGAGCTTTGTTTGTATTTTAGCCCGAGTCTCTGCGTTCCCTTCATGTATCTCAGCACCCATTTGACTGCTTCCCAATGTGTCTTTTCTGGTTTACTCATAAACCGACTGATTACACCCACCGGGTATGCTAAGTCCGGTCTTGTCCCTATCATGGCATACATGATACTGCCAACTGCATTTGCGTATGGGACATTTTCTTTGAACTCCTGATCAATCTCATCTTTGTTCAGGCTTGAACACAACTTGAAATGTGATCCCAATGGGGTTTGTATAGCTTTGGATTCATCCATGTGAAATGCAGTAAGTACCTTGTGTAGGTAATCAACCTGTGATAGCAAGAGCTTGTTTCCAAGTCTATCCCTTTTAATATCCATGCCAAGTATTTTCTTAGCAGGTCCTAGGTCCTTCATCTCGAATTCAGCCCCTAGTGCTTGCTTCAACTCCTAGATTTCTGCATAATCTTTTGTTGCAATTTACATATCAACATATAGTAGCAGGTAGATGAGCGAGCCATTCTTTGAATTTTTGTAGTATACACACGGGTCATATCTACTTTTGATATACCCTTGGCTCTGAATGAATGTGTCAAACCTCTGGTTCCAAAGTCTAGGTGATTGCTTCAATCCGTAGAGGGACTTTTTTAGTAGGCAAACCATTTCCTCCTTACCCTTTTCCACGAATCCTTCAGCCTTGGCTGTGACATATATATTTCCTCTTCCAAGTTGTCGTGTAGAAACGCTGTTTTAACATCCATTTGTTCCAGCTCTAGGTCTAGATACACCACGAGAGACAGGAGAACTCGGATAGAAACATGCTTTACCACAGGAGCAAAGACTTCATTGTAATCTATTCCTTCAACTTGAGAAAAGCCCTTTGCAACTAACCTTGCTTTGAACCTTGGTTCTTCAACACCTGGTATATCTGGTTTCCTTTTTAGTACCCACTTTCAACCCACAATTCTTTTATTTGCAGGTCTATTTGTTAGCACCCATGTCTTGTTCTGTTTGAGAGAAGCCATTTTCTCCAGCATAGCCTTGTTCCAGCTTTTCCAGTCTTTGCTTCTTCTTGCTTCCTGAACTGTCATGGGTTCTTCTGTTTCTAGATCATCTGCCGAGGTGAGGGCAAATGCTATTGACGCTGAGTCATCAAATCTTGAGGGTGGCTTAATTTCCCTCCTGGTTCTGTCTCTGGCTAACAGATAGTCAACTAAGTCTTCTTCATATTCAGATTTTTCCTCGGATTGACTCTCTGACTCGGACTCACTATGCTCCTGTTGGTTTTCCAGTTGTGTCTGAGGCTGATCATCAATCTGTTCCTTTTCTATATCAGAAGCTCCACCTCAAGCTTTTATCCTTTCGTCTGTCTGAAGATCTTGAAGTATTGGAATATGCCCTGTTTCCTGTTCAGTTGATTGTTCCTGCTCCTTTTGCTTCTCTGACTCTGTTTCCCTACTCAGCTCTTTGTAGACACGTGATTCATCAAATTTTACATTTCTACATGTTACCACTTTCTGCTCTTCTATTAACCATACTCTGTAGCCTTTCACCCCTCTCGGGTAACCTACGAATACTCCCTTCTTTGCTCTTGGGAGTAATTTACCTTGATCTGAATGTACATAAGCAATGCAGCCGAATTTTTTCAGATGCCTGTAGCTGGGATCTGTTCCTGACCATTTTTCGTTTGGTATTCCGAAGTCTATAACTATTGATGGAGATCGGTTGATAATGTGGACACATGTTGACGCTGCTTCTGCCCAAAATGCCTGTGGTAAACCAGATTCAGACAACAAACATCTAGCCTTTTCCATGATTGTTCGGTCCATCCTTTCGGCAACACCATTTTGCTGGGGTGTATAGGAGCATGTTCTATGTCTTTGAATTCCTTGCTCCTTACAGAAGTTGTCGAATCTTACGTTGCAGTACTCTAGACCATTGTCGATTCTTAGAGTCTTCAGCCTCTTCCCTGTTTGATTTTCTACCAGGCATTTCCATTCCACAAATTTGTCAAAAGCCTCATCTTTAGACTTTAAGAAATAGATCCACACTTTCCTTGAGAAGTCGTCAATGAAAGTTATGAAATATTGGCTTCTTGACATTGATTGTGGGACATTTGGTGAGCCCAAAGATCTGAATGAACATAGTTCAGGATATCCTTTGACGTGTGTTGTCCTGTTCTAAACACTAACCTGTTTGCCTTTCCAAAGATGCAGTTTTCGCAAAATTTGAGTGTTGAGATCTCTTTGTTCTGTATCAGTCCTCTTTTGACCAATATCTCCATTCCTTTTTGGCTCATATGTCCCAACCTGCTGTGCCATAGCCCCGTGTTATCAGCTGAAGGTTCTGTTTGATTAACCTCATCCATAACTGTCTTTCCATCTAGCACATACAATCCATCTGTCAGCTTTCCCTTCAATATTGTTCTGCAACCCTTGATCACCTTCAGACATCCTTCTTGGGACTTATACCAACATCTCTACTGCTCAAAAGTTCCTAGTGATAGTAGGTTTCTTCTTAGCTCAGGAATGTACCTTACTTTGGTGAGCAAAATTGTAGAACCATCATGTGCTCTGATCTTTATGTTTCCAATCCCTTTAACATTACATACAGCAAAGTTCCCCATTCTGACCCTTTCTGATTCATTTTCTTCGAAACTAGTGAACCATTCTTTTCTTGGACACATGTGAAAAGAGCATCCTGAATCCAAAATCCACTCCTCATTTGTGTATCTACTTGTTACTGATAGTAATTCTGAAAAACTTCCGATCTTGTCCTCTGTTGTATTTGTGTCTCCCTTTACTACTGCAGCTTCAGGTTTTCCATTCTTAGACTGATCCTGATCCTTCTTTCTGGATCGACAGTCTTTCTTGTAATGACCCTTTTTTCCACAGTACCAATAGTCACCTTTGGTTCGTGACTTGGACCTTGATCTTGATTTCTTTCTTCCATGATTCTCCCTTTGTTCCGATCTACCTCTGACCATTAATCCATCTCCATTTGCTTTTGGCCCTTTTCCCTATGCCATCAGTTCAAGTTCCTTTGATCTTGCTGCGGCTTTAACTTCCTCGGCCGTAATAGTTGTTCTTGAGTACTTCAACACTTCTATGAGTTGTTCGTAAGGAGATGGTAATGAGTTCAAAAGGTATACAGCTTGGTATTCTTCCTCTACTTTGACTTGCAGATTTTGCAAATCTGACAGCAGTTTCTGAAACACATCAAGATTTTCTTCAATCGTTTTATTTTCTTCCATTCTAAACCCTGAGATTCGTTGCATCAGATACATTCTATTTGGCAAGGATTGTTCCAAATAGAGTTTCTCCAATAGATTCCAGATGCCAAATGCTGACTTTTCTTGAATCACTTTCCTTAGAATCTAATCCGAAAGACACAGAACTATAAGGTTTCTTGTCTTTCTGCTCCTTTCTTCCCTTATTTTGATATCCATGGAGCTTGTTGCCTGATCATCAGATTTTAGGACTGAATCGGTTTCCAGAACTGATCTTATCTCTGATGTTTCTGTCAACTCGGTTACCCCTGTTGCTGGTGTCATTGCTCCCAATGGTGGCTTCATCTCTTCTACTTGCTCAGATTTCCCTTTCCATGTCGCTGGGTCATCCGTCAGCGTGTCCAAGAGACCCATTATTTCTAAACCTATCTGTACTTTTTCTTTCCACAACACATAGTCGTTTTTACCATCAAATTTTTCAACATCCAATTTTTGGAACTGAGATGCCATATCTTTGTGCCTTAGAATTCCAAATTGCAGCTAATCCTCAACACAACCTTCTGAGAATTTTCGAAAATCAATCTTCCAAGAAAGCCTATCCCAATGAACTGACCTGTATTGCAGACCCTTCTTCTTCGGTTTTTTTCTTGATTCAGAAAATCCCAAAACCTTGACGATGAGAGGAACAGTTGAATCTCCCTGGATCAAAACGGTCGGGCTCTGATACCACTTGTACTATCTTGAACCGATGTCGATCTCTTTTTTTATCGAACTCTCTCTTCTCGGTGAACC
>NW_010962292.1:0-224 GCF_000463585.1 Tarenaya hassleriana | reverse complement strand
TGAACTGAACATCCTGGAGATACCAACTAGGTGGTTAGGGACTATGAGAAAGAGGCAGATCGTTTAGTACAAGTCCTTGTGAAGAAATAAAGTTTGTACAATTCTAGGGCTACAATCACTTTTTCACTGTGGTAAGAGTGCTCTGTTTTTACGGTAGAAGGTTAAAAAAACTGCCCAGTAAAACAACTTAGAACGAAAGCATATAGTTGCTATAATATAAGGGA
>NW_010962291.1:0-224 GCF_000463585.1 Tarenaya hassleriana | reverse complement strand
TCTCTTGTCCGAAACTTCCGTCCTCTACTTCAGTCTACGAATCAAGATTATTCTCTGTCACTCTTCCCCTTAATCTTGTTCGCCTAACCTGATATTTCTGAGCCCAATCGCATGACGTAGTAGCTCCAGTCGTTCTCGCGTCAATGGCTTAGTTAATAAATCAGCCAATTGCTCTTCAGTCCTCACATAATCCAACTCAATCTCTTCCTTCTGTATGCAATCTC
>NW_010962290.1:0-224 GCF_000463585.1 Tarenaya hassleriana | reverse complement strand
CGTTCGAGCCAGGAGACATGGTGTGGATTCATATGCGCAAGGAAAGGTTTCCAAATCAGAGAAAGAGCAAGCTTATGCCGAGGGGAGATGGACCATTCAAAGTTCTCGAACGAATCAATAACAATGTTCGAACCCTTATGTTCGACATATGATATCGTGATACAAAAGGATCATCAACCGGAATAATCATAAACATTCGTATGATCACGAACAAACTCTATTCG
>NW_010962289.1:0-224 GCF_000463585.1 Tarenaya hassleriana | reverse complement strand
GAAGAAGAAGAAAGAGGAGAAGAAGGGAAAAATATATCTTTTGAAAAGATATTGGAAAAAAGGATAATTGCAAAAGTCGAAAGGAGGTTAACTGAAAAGATCGAAAGAAGGATAATTGAAAAAGTTGAAAGGGTTCTAAAGAGAGCAGGAATCACCGTTGAAGCAACAGATTGGTCTGAGATAAAGCGCAACAAAGAGGATGATGTTTCAACGGGTAGTCACTA
>NW_010962288.1:0-224 GCF_000463585.1 Tarenaya hassleriana | reverse complement strand
CCAAAATCCTAACTTTCTATTTCAAAATCCCAAAACTCTATCTTCCTATTTCGAAATCCTCAAACCATCCAACAATGCTCGTTAGTTCAAGATCAGGTCATAGAAGAAAAAGACGGAGAAGAAGATGCAAAAAAACCTATTGTTTCTACTGGCTGATCATTTTCCGAGGACGACAAAGATGAACACGCATGAGACAGAGACGAAGACGAAACAGATGATACATA
>NW_010962287.1:0-224 GCF_000463585.1 Tarenaya hassleriana | reverse complement strand
TCTACTTTTTCATTTATACATATATTTGTTTTAATTTTTAAATACCTCTAGTATTTTTTTTATAACGGAGGACCCTAACTGCTACCATTCGGACGCGCTGACTAGGTAAACCTTCGGTCCGGAAGCAGTCTTTGTATATGGATCATATAAACCCAGAAATTATCTTCCTCCCCACCAACCAAGAATCGAACACTCAATCTCAAGATAGAGTTACCTCCTACCTC
>NW_010962286.1:0-224 GCF_000463585.1 Tarenaya hassleriana | reverse complement strand
TCTTTTGGAAGAGGACCGGAGCGCCGTACGGGGCCTTGGCAGGCTGTATGTATCCGGCGTCTAGGAGATCCTCGAGTTGCCTCTTGAGTTCGGCTAATTCGGGAGGTGCCATGCGGTACGGGGCCATGGCCGGTGGCTTACCCCCAGGGACTAGCTCGATTTCGTGGTCGATTCCACGTCTTGGGGGAAGCTTCTTTGGAAGCTCGGTTGGCATGACATCTGCG
>NW_010962285.1:0-224 GCF_000463585.1 Tarenaya hassleriana | reverse complement strand
AAAATGTTGTTATCTATATTTATTTATTGAAGATATTAGTTTTCAAATGTCAAAAAGTATGGCCGTGTCGAAGCAAACAAATTACAAAATAATTCCCTATTTGTTTTTGGGTCATATGGGCCAGATGCCATGGCCCCAATTTGAGATGGGCCTGCTTATTACGATGAATTTCCAATGACGGTCATTTGTAATTTATGTGGGCTCCGGAGCGTGCCACGTGTCCG
>NW_010962284.1:0-224 GCF_000463585.1 Tarenaya hassleriana | reverse complement strand
TGTACTAATTCCGAGAGAATTTGAGAGTATCGCACTTCTCACCGAAGAACTCTCCTCACTCAATCTCGCACGAACTCGATGAACAGAGATCAAAGACGAAAAATAAAGGACACAGGAGATTTACGAGTTCGGATCGATCGTTGTGATCGAACCTACGTCTCGGAGGGGAGAGAGGATTTATTTCTTGAATCAAGGATCAAAGCGATTACAATCGAGAGATTTTT
>NW_010962283.1:0-224 GCF_000463585.1 Tarenaya hassleriana | reverse complement strand
TGTTTGGATGCACTCTAAACGTGTTTTGGTGCACTCAAAATATGTTTAGACGAATTCTAAATATGTTTCGACACACTCTAAATATGTTTCGACGCACTCTAAAAATGTTTTAATGCACTCTAATCATATTTGTATGCACTCAAAACATGCTTTCTTAACCTCACTCGCTCTCATGAAGAAATTTGTGTTTGATCTCACGGGTATACTCTCAAAGGCCTTTGACT
>NW_010962282.1:0-4652 GCF_000463585.1 Tarenaya hassleriana | reverse complement strand
TGGAACAACTCAACAGATGGGAAGTTGCAGGATTGGAGTAAACGAAGAAGAAGGAGCTCTTTATCCAAATGGAGAGAGTTGGGAAGCTGAAAAACTGTTTGTGTGTGATGGAAGTGTCTTGCCAAGTGTCATTGGAGTTAACCCTATGATCACAGTCATGGCCATAGCTTATTGCATTTCCACCGGAATTGCAAAGTCCATTAGAACATCTTAGTATGCAATGTTATTACAGTTTCTCCTAAACTATTCTAATATTGTTTCCTTTCATTTATACAACAAATACCCTTTTGGAGATTATATATATTTCCCTTTTTTGAAACTCAGCCTCAAGATTTTATCACCTAAAAACGTAATACTTTCAGTTAACTCTCTTTTTCTTTAAATTTAAATCTTCCTTTTTTATGTCAATGTAAATTTAAATTTTGGTTTGTTATTAAAACGTTATAATTTTTAAAAGTCATATTTTCTTAAAATTTCACATTAAATGTCCTTTATATTTTTTTTGGACGTGGACTAGCTACAAGTAGGGATGGATACAAATACCTGGAAATCGGACATCCACCGGATACTCGTATCGGGATACCCGATTTTAGGATACTCGTATCTATTCAAATCCAATTTTAAATCCGAATTTCTCAACCCGTAAATCCGAATCCAAATCCAAATCCGAGTAATAGAATTTTTAAAACTGGGCACTCGCAGGTATCCGAATAGTTTGGTTATAAATAATTATATCTTATATCTACGTAATATTTATTTTATAAAATATAATTATTTAGGTTAAATAATTTTATATTTTTTAACATTATCTAAAAAAAAAATTTATTATTATTTATCTCTAATTATCTCTCTTTATTTCGTATTTTTATTTTAATTCATTTCACAAAATTTTATATGTAAATATTATTATTTTTTCTTAAATAAATCTAGATTCGGTACCCGTGAATATCCGAAAAGTATTCCGGATATCCGTACACTAGATATTCGTAAACCACATATAACGGATATAAATCTTATAATTAAATATCTGAGACTTCCGGATTCAAATCCAAATACAACGATTTTTTCGAATATCCAACCCGTGTCCACTCATAACTAAAAGCAAATCAATAACTAGGTTGATAGATAAGATGTTTAACTCAAAAATCATTTTTTGTTACCATTTTCTTCTATTAAAAAATGAATTACTATCCCAAAAATCATTTTTTGTTCCCCGTGAAAATTAAAATTCTTAATGTGATATGATAAGTTATATGAAATATTATGTCATGATAATTAATTTGCCAATGAAAGATGTTCAATGATAGTGACTTATGTCTCTGTGTATACTTTTAAACCTAAATATCATTTTTTTCTGTGTTTAACATAAAAGCTTTTCGAAAACGTGGAAAGCAATTTTATTATTTCTATCGAAAAATGGAAAAATAATATTATTTTTATATTCTAATATCTAAATAAATACTAAATTATATTATATGACCAAATAATTTTTGTTGTCCACTTGAACATCGAACATCGAACGTGTTTTTTTTTTTATATCCAATCAAAATACTAAGTTTAATACTTTATATTTGATTTTATTTTAATAATATTTTGATTAGATATCAAATATATCAATGACAGCTTCCAACTCAATTGGTTAAGAGTCCTTTCCTCCTAACTTGAAGTCGTGGGTTCAACCTTTCAAAGTATGAGTTTTTCTGAATCGATTAGTTTTAACTTATTTATGTGTTCCGCATGATTTACAAATTATTGCATAGAACTAGTTGGTTTACTCCAAATTTGAAGGGTTGTGGGTCTTTCCGTTATTAAAAAGACATAACAAAACATAACATAACTAGTTGGTTTTATTCAGTAGTGAGTGGGCGAGTGGTTGGAAGGGTGTTGTTCTCTGGGTTCCGTGCACAGTTCGAATCCAGCTGTTGGGGAGGGGGGTGTTATTTATCGGTTGGGAGAGTGTTACTCTTTGAGCCTCTGTCACCGGTCACTCTAAAGACTGTTCCCGGACCTAGTGGATGTAGGTTGGGCCGAAAATCCAGGTGAACCTCTTGGTTATCAAAAAAAAATATTTGATGAAAATATGGAAATATTTGATTGGATAACAAAACATACAACTACTTTTAGAGAGAAAAGTCTTGAGAGCACCCAAACTTTGAAAAATATTTAAAGTATTTTTTGTCCTAAGATGTAGAAGTTTTTGAACGTCACAATCACTACAAATGTGTTACACTTGTTATTAGTTCTATGTTGTAAGATCCATAGAGCTGTCCGTATGTATAAATATAGATGCAATGCAAATGCACTCATTGCACCTTCAACCTTTCCTCGTTAAACAACACTACATTTAATGTCCATGATGAGCGAGAAGATAGACGCCGGAAAATTCTTTCGTCGTGGATTCACGGTGATGGAGATGGAATCACTTGCCGCAGTGTGCGAGACAATATTACCTCCTCTGTCACCGGAATACTCCAACACCGACGAAGATGATCATCCTAACAAGGAGGCTCTCCGATCTTTCTACTCAGGGTCTGGATCTCAGTCCCATGTTCTTCACCAGGTTCACATTATTTCTCTAAAAAAAATGGTTAAATATATGATTCGAAGTGAAAATCTTCGGATTTTGATCTGAATTCACAAATTCAATGTAAATTACAGGCTGCTGAGTTAATTACAAAACGAGGGCTGATAGAAGTAGTGCTTGTGATGAGATTGGTTTTAGTTCTATTGTCCTCAAGGCTCGGAACTCTAGTCCTCTGTGGAACCCACTGTTTGGTCCCAAACTGGCCTTTTGTCGAAAGATTTGGAAGCCTCTCATTGGAGAAGAGGGAAAGGGTCCTTCAAAAATGGTTCCGAAGCAAGATTTTGGCAGCCATTAGAGTGGCCTTCGTCCACATCAAAATTGTTTTTCTCTTCTGTTTCTTCTCTTGGGTAAGAAGATATCATATGTTTCCCTTTAGCTTTTCTTGAATCACAAGTTAGCCATGGTGTTTGCTCATGAACTGCTTTTGTCGTAATCTACGCTTGTGTTTCTCACTAAGACAAAACCAAGACAAGGAAAGATACTCTTTTCTGGACTAGTTGTCGGGAAATATGAAGCCACTAAGCAACATTCAGATTTTCTGAATTGGTTATTGAATTGTGTAGGTCAATACGAATGGTGAAAATCCAGCATGGGAGGCTATTCAATACCAGGTGAACCTCGAAGAGAGCGAATCCTCTAACATTCTGAAGGAGAGACCTCTTGAGAAAGGGATGGTAGAGACAGTGAAAGAGACAGACTCAACTCTTCCCGAGTCACTGTCGGAGAAAGGCTTGGAAGTAACTTCTGGTTCGAACCATGATCCGATAAAGATCAAATGTGACGTTGTGATTATTGGTTCTGGCTCAGGGGGAGGAGTGGCGGCCGCTGTTCTAGCAAGTTCCGATCTGAAAGTAGTGATTCTCGAGAAAGGAAGATACTTTGCTCCTTCTGAGTACTCTCCTTTCGAGGGCCATGGATTTGACCAACTTTATGAATCAGGAGGTGTCCTCCCAACCCTAGACGGAAATGCCATGATCATAGCAGGAGCAACTGTAGGCGGTGGCTCGGCTGTGAGTTGGTCAGCCTGCATCAAAACCCCTGAATCTGTACTTCAAGAATGGGTTAAAGATCACCGAATACCATTTTTCGGGACTCAAGAATATGTTTCGGCCATGGATGCAGTCTGCAAGAGGATCGGTGTCACTTACAGATGCAACGAGGAGAGTTTTCAGAACCAAGTTTTGAGAAAAGGGTGTCACAATCTCGGACTGAAAGTGGAGAATGTGCCACGAAACTCCTCGGAGAATCATTATTGTGGATCGTGTTGCTATGGGTGCAGGCAAGGGGATAAAAAAGGAAGCGATCGGACATGGCTATTAGATGCAGTGAATCACGGGGCTGTTGTCTTAACAGGATGCAAAGCTGAGAGACTGATACTGGAGAAGAACATGAACAGAGGTGTCGGGGCCAAGAAAATGAAATGCTTGGGAGTGATGGCAAAATGTTTAAACGGGAACATATCAAGAAACCTGCAGATCGAAGCCAAAGTAACAGTTATGGCATGTGGGGCTCTCTTAACACCTCCTTTGATGATCAGAAGCAGTTTAAAGAATCGTAACATAGGCCGAAACCTTCATCTGCATCTTGCTCAAGTTGCATGGGGGTACTTCCCAGAAAAGGAAACATCTCATCTCAAAGGAAAGATCTACGAGGGTGGGATAATTACATCGGCAAATAAGGTCTTATCAAAAGATTCTGAAGTTAGAGCACTTATAGAAACACCGGCTCTTGGACCGTCCTTGTTCACTGCCCTTTCTCCATGGAGTTCAGGTCTCGACATGAAGAACAGAATGACAAAGTATTCAAGAACCGCAAATCTTGTAACGATAGTGAGGGATCGTGGGTCTGGAGAAATCAAGGCAGAGGGAAGGATAAAATACGCTTTGGACAAAACAGACAAAGAGAACATCGTAGCGGGACTGAGACAGTCCCTAAGGATATTGATATCAGCAGGAGCAGTGGAAGTGGGCACTCACAGAAGCGACGGACAAAGTCTAAAATGTAAAGGGATAGACGAGAAAGCAATCGAGGAATTCTTGGATACGGTTACCGCAGAAGACGGGCCAGG
>NW_010962281.1:310361-311269 GCF_000463585.1 Tarenaya hassleriana | reverse complement strand
GGAATCGAGAAACTACCTGGATCCGATCTCTTCCGTAGCAACTCATGCTGTAGAATCGCAGCGCTCACCTCTGTGCTCAAGGATATTGTCTCCTTCCCAATCACCTTCTTCTTAGTCAAGATATCTTTCAAAAATTTTGCATAAGAAGGGATCTGGAGTATCGTCTCATAGAAAGGCATCTTAACCTCTAACTTCCAAAGCATATCAACAAATCTAGATAACTGTGTATCTTCAGCATGCTTCTTCAATCGAGAGGGGAAAGGAACGGGTGGTACATAAGGTGGAGGAGCTACATAAGGCGGTTCGGCTTCCTCTACATGCACCTTAGGTGTCTCGTGAGCTATGTTTTTCCCTTTCTCCTCGATGGTGTATCTAGAGATCACCCCTTTTTCTGTGGTCAAAGGGACTGTATCATGCAGGTTCTCTCCACTTATAAGATGAATAGCATTGACATGCTCTCGTGGATTCGGCTCAGGCTTTCCCGGGAATGTACCCTGTGGTCTGGAGACATGCGATGCAAGTTGTGCAATCTGAGTATCGACAAGCTTCAGATGAGCTTCGACCCCATCTAATCTCCTCTCAAAATTGTCTTGCCTGACTTTTATGCTCTGTATCTCAGTCTTCAGCTCAGTGAATGATGTCTTCTGATCGAGCATTAGCTGGGAAAGCATCGTCTTGATGTCTGCTTCATCGTTCTTCGTAGGTTGAGGCGCTCGGTAACCTTTATTCTGCTGCCCGTACCCTGGATTTTGCTGTGCATATCCCTGATTCTGCCCCTGAAAACGTGACTGAGTGAAGCTCGGGGGATTCTGAGGGATTCTGGGAGCGCCATGTTGTTGTGCATTCAATGCTTCACTCGGGTTTCCGTAGGAGAAACCAAGATGATTTTTCTCAACATAATTGACGTC
>NW_010962281.1:309262-309571 GCF_000463585.1 Tarenaya hassleriana | reverse complement strand
GTGCAATGTAAGAACCCAAAGTCTCCTCTGCAACATAAGTAGCTTCGCCCTCAGTATGCTGATCGTAGAGCGGATTCATGCGCTCTTGGTTCATGTGGTGCTCCTCATCATGAACCGCACGCTCTTGTTGATGGTCGTGCGAACTGCTTGACCTCAACATAGCTTCTCTTCTCTGCTGATTTCAGATGTCCCTCAAAGTACGCTCAATCTTCGGATCGTAGACTAGGTCTTCTTTCCGAGTAAAGCTCCTTGTCATGCACTAGAACCCTGCAAATCGCAAAGAAAAAGAAGAACTCGAAACCAAGTGAA
>NW_010962281.1:303615-309141 GCF_000463585.1 Tarenaya hassleriana | reverse complement strand
AGGACTGGTTGCTAAATCCAAATCTAAATCGAAAAGAGATCAAAGCAAGCAATCAAGTGATGGTGGAAATATGTAGAATCAATGGAAAATAATATAAGAAAGTAAATAAAAACGAGTGACCTATCAAACAAGGATGACTACGGGTGTCGGGATCGTATTCGCGTGTATGGGTATTTACTAAGCATGCGTGAATAACGATTATGACTTGTATTCGGGAATCATCAAGCAACAAAGATGGAGAATTCACCTCTCGGTCTACTAACTCCCTATCTACAGAGTAACTCGTCAATCTCTCGATCTATTCAAGTTAACCCTAGGTGCATAAAGAACGCTATCATCAACCTAAATCGATTAAGCCATATCTCTATGTGAATAATACGATCTATCCTATTGATTTTGATCCGAAACAAACCCATATCTCTATGTGGTTCAGAATCCAAGATAATTGATCAAGGGGTTAGCAAACATCAATCCAATAAAAGTGCAAATCAATAGAACCGAATCAAATCAAAACCGAAATCCAAGTTAGGGTTCAAACATACCCAAAACACATACGAATCCCTAACCCATAGTCGTGGATCTACTCAAGGTTCATAGAAAACAATAGAAAAAACAGAGAAAAAGAGATAAAAGAGAGGAAAGAAAGTCTCATGCAGATGTGTAGTCTCCACGATCGAATCTTCCTTCTTCTTCCCGAAATCCCGTGAACTTCTATTCTTCTCTCACCAAAAGCTCTCCAAAAGTGTGTATCTAGGTGTTCTCTAAGGGTCTCTGATGTTCTAGGACGTGGCTAGGGCTTTTTTATAACCCTAGGGCGGCTCCCAAGAGTCATATTCCCATTCAGATGCTGAAAATCGCGAAACAGGGTTTTAGACTGGATCCGGACCGATTCCAGGTGGATCCGGACCGGATCCAGATTCCTGGGGTCGAATTCTGCGTCCTTGATCCGGACCGGATCCAGTTGGATCCGGTCCTGCGCTGGCAGTTTTCTGGTCTTCACGATTTCGCTCATAACGTCCTGCTCCGGTGTCGGATTTACGCGATTTTGGTGTCTACGCGAAGCTCTTGAAGTGCTCTTTCCAATGGTATATGTCTCGCACGATTTAGACCTCTGTAGAGAAAGTTATTGATGTCGCAACATGAGTATCTCATCCAGACTTCTCCTTTAACGCTCCAAATGGCTCCTTTTCGAGTCCAATCATCTTCGAAACCTGTAATCTGCAAAACTAAAGCACAACCGGGTTTTTGTGTACTAACACGCCTAGAATGTCCATGAATGAATGTGATTATCCCGTAAAACCTAGACAAACTCTTATCAAAATATAGAGAAGAATAGGAGTTATCAATGACAAAATCTCCTTTTACTAGAAAAAGAGAACGGGCTACAGAGTTGATATAACTCATACATAGTGATGTATACGATCCTATGAGCTCGCCCGCTAGAGGAGGTTATCTGTGCTTCGTTACGTTTACTGATGATTTCAGTAGATACAGTTGTCTACTTGATGAGATATAAATCTGAAACACTTGAATTGTTCAAGATTTTCAGAAACGAGGTACAGAACCAACTTGGCAAGACGATCAAGTTGCTTCGATCTGATCGAGGTGACGATTATATGAGCCAAGAGTTCACTGACTATCTGGCAGATTGTGGGATTGTCTCACAGCTGACTCCACCTGGAATGCCACAGTGGAATGGCGTGTCAGAGAGGAGGAACCGAACCTTATTAGATATGGTACGGTCCATGATGAGTCAGGTCGATCTTCCTAAATCCTTCTGGGGCTATGCTCTGGAAACGGCTGCGCTTGTACTGAACAACTGTCCAACAGAGTCAGTTCAGAAGACACCATATGAGATATGGACTGGGAAGCGTCCCACGTCAGCGTTTATGAAGATTTGGGGATGCGACGTTTATGTGAAACGTCTGGCTTCTGATAAGCTATCCGCCAAATCTGATAAATGCATATTTGTGGGTTACCCTAAGGAATCAAAAGGGTACTGGTTCTACAACCCATCTGAGAACAAAGTGTTTGTTGTTCGGAATGGATCTTTCTTGGAGAGAGAGTTCGTCTCCGAAAGAGTGAGTGAGAGTAGAATAGATCTCGAAGAAGTTCGAGAACCACAAATAGTCGAAGAACCAGGTGAACAGGTCGAAACAGTTCAACTTGTATCACAAGTTGTTGAGACAGCACCTCCTAGTGGACCTCGGAGATTTGGTAGAATTCCCCAAGAGCCTACAAGATACGGTTTTCTTGTGACTGGAAAAGACGAACTCATGTTGTTAGAACATGACGAGCCTATGTCGTATTCAGAGGCTGTGGCGAGTTCCGATTCCGAGAAATGGCACCAGGCCATGGAGTCTGAGATGCAATCCATGTACGACAACAAAGTGTGGACTTTGTCGGTTCGTTCGATGGTATTAAGACCATTGGATGCAAGTGGATTTTCAAGAAGAAAACCGACATGGATGGCATCGTGCATACCTATAACTCGTCGCGAAAGGGTTTCGGCAGATTCATGGTATAGACTATGATGAAACCTTTTCACTAGTCGTGATGTTTAAATCCATACGGATTCTGCTGGCCATAGCTGCGTATTATGACTACAAGACTGCATTCCTTAACGGGAATCTGCTCGAGGATGTGTACATGACACAACCCAAGGGTTTTGCCGATCCTAAGAGTCTGAGGAAGGTGTGCAAGCTTCAGAGATCCATTTATGGACTGAAGCAGGCTTCGAGGAGCTGGAATCTTCGGTTTGATGAGGCAGTCAAAACATTTGGCTTCCTACAAAACGAAGATGAGCCATGCGTTTACTGATGCACACGCACCGAGTTATATATATGACCCGATTCGTACCACTATCCGCAAGTATACGGTAGTTGTAGTAACGGGGTCGAACACGAGGACTAGATTGTATTAGTCTATCCCTAAGCTAGATTGATGGTCAAATAAAAATGTGATTTGTGATGGGTATCGGAATGAAATTTCGCAAATAAAATTAACGGGGTTGCAAACAATGATTCTAGGCGTTGTGGGTTCGGGATCCCTCAAGACTTGCATGGACGGTTGATGATACTACAATATCTACGGGTTTATCTTCCAAATGGGGATTTCAAGCACTTAATCTAGAGTTTGTCTCTCCCGAGCTTAAACTCACTACCTAGAGAATCGATTCACCCATTTTCCAATGATCTAAATGATCTCTAGATGCATTAACGTACCCCATCATGAACCCTAAGCAAGCTAAGCCATCTCCCAATGTGAATAATAATGTACCCTATCATGAACCCTAAGCAAGTTAAGCCATCTCCCAATGCGAATAACTCACTCATTTGATGTTTGGTTCCAAACATCATCCCCATATCCCTATGATCAATGTGTTCTAACATCACACCAACTAAGATTTCGCCAAAGTTGATAGCATTAAGCACAAAACATCAAACCGATGGAAGAAAACTCATAAACATCATAGGTTAAGCATAGGTATCCATACAAAAGTGGGGATCCCTCACCCACAACAAAGTCACTACTCCATATCTAGGGTTTCAAAACAGAAAGCAAAATGAAGAAACATAGAGAAGGAGAAGAAAAGCTCAAGATGGTCTTCAATGGTGGCCTTCCTCTTCTTCAAGCCTCCTAGATCTCCAAAATCTCCCTTTCCTCTTCTCCAAGTTGATTTTTCTCTCCAAGTGTGCAGCCCCCCTTCTCTCTCCTCAAACTCCTCTTTTAATGAAAGTGCAAAATTAGGTTTTCACCTCAAAGTTCGGGCTTTTCCTTTTTGGGCCGCATTTGATATCAGGCGGTCGCTCATTTTTTTGTTCAGGGTCGCTCATTTTCTCTTCAGGGTCACTCATTTTCTCCTTTTCAGGCGGTCGCTCATAATTTCAGGCGGTCGCTCAGAAAACGGGCGGTCGCTCATAATTTCAGGCGGTCGCTCATTCTTCTATGACACTTCCAATTCTGCGTTTTTATCCATTTTCAGGCGGTCGCCCATAAAAGGGCGACCCGCCTGAATTCTCTGAGCTCCTCGGGTCTTCCCGAAACTGTGCTCTTTCGTGCCACGCCCGTGAAAATTCTCGTGGAATCGTCCTGCAAGGGAAAAACAAGCAAAAGAGCCTACCCATGGCCGACTAACATCCTATAATACCTAAAATGTATGAAGAATTGTAATGCACGACGTTAGAAAACCGGTGGAAAAACCGTGTGATCATTTACAAGAAGGTCAGTGGGAGCGAAGTGGTTTTCCTTGTGCTTTATGTAGATGATATATTGCTCATCGGAAATGATGTTCCTATTTTGCAAGGACTAAAATCCTGGCTAGGATCAGTCTTTTCGATGAAAGACTTAGGAGAAGCCGCCTATATTCTAGGCATCAAGATCTATAGAGATAGATCGAGAAGGCTTCTTGGCCTAAGTCAGAGTACATACATTGACAAGGTCTTGAATCAGTTCAAGATGCAAGACTCCAAGAGGGGTGCCTTGCCAATGGGACATGACGTGGCTCTTAGCAAGACTCAGTGTCCAAAGATACAGGATGAGCAAGAGCGCATGAGTAGGATTCCATATGCCTCGGCAGTTGGGTCCATCATGTACGTCATGTTGTGTACTCGTCCGGATGTATCGTATGCATTAAGCATGACTAGTAGATATCAGTCTACACCAGGTGAGGCTCACTGGATTGCGGTCAAGAACATCCTTAAATACTTGAGAAGGACTAAAAATTTGTTCTTGGTGTATGGCGGATTGGAAGACCAACTCGCTATAAGGGGTTATACCGATGCTAGTTTCCAAACCGACAGAGATGACTTCAGATCGCAGTCAGGTTATTTTCTGCCTGAACGGTGGGGCTATCAGTTGGAAGAGTTCCAAACAGCCAACCGTTGCAGATTCGACTACAGAAGTCGAGTATATAGTAGTATCGGATGCAACTAAAGAAGCTGTTTGGATCAAGAAATTCGTGGGAGACCTGGGTGTCATTCCTAGCATTGCAGATCCCACAGAGTTGTACTGTGACAACAATGGTACGATTGCGCAAGCTAAGGAACCCCGGTCACACCAGATGATGAGGACATCAGAGCTAGCAACTTGGACGAGGACGGGAGCTTAACAGAAGGAGCTCTAGAAGATGTTCAAGACTTGACCCATCAGGCGTCAAGACTCTTGCCGGATGATCATAACATCGCAAGATCATTCGAAGCCGCGGGAACGGGATTTGACGTGCACAATGCGAAGGCTCCCCGAGCAAGCCATAGAGCCGAGCCTCCTCTCACTCGTGTTAGAGCTCAAGCCCTCCGCATCACGTTAACAAAGGTCGTCACTCAAGTTCTTCACGGAGTCCGGGATCATGACGCGAACACCTCCCTTTTCGGCCAAGACTTAACCCGGAACGTCTCCTCCATCATGGCCGAAAGCTATTGGACTCAAAGATGACTTCAAGCCAGCCCATGAGCTGTCCATTTCAGCCCAAGTACAAATCAATGCCCAGCTCATTAGTCCATTAAATTCCAACAGCTCTTTTCTTCC
>NW_010962281.1:298789-303435 GCF_000463585.1 Tarenaya hassleriana | reverse complement strand
AATTTCGAGCTTGCCTCATCCTTTGTTGGTTTGTCCAACAATCTCTTTCGGTTTGTCCGAAAATCCCGAGCTCGGTGTGTCCGGCTCACCCTTTGGTTTGTCCGAAGCCATACTCGCCATCTTCCCCCTCATTTCCACCATCTATTCTCTGATTCTCTCTTGAATTCCAGTGCCACTTGAGTGAGCCGGTGATTGAGAGAGTTTCCCGTAAATCCCCTTCGATTATCCCCGTTTGTTCGTGAGTTCGAGTGCCGCTAGACGCGAGCCGGTGATTGCGATCAGACTTGCTTCCATCCTCTTCCGTGCATACATCATTTTGGTATCAGAGCTTGCTGCTCGAGCCATAGGACGTTCCCCGGGTGAGATCTATCCTTTTATAATTTCTGTTTTATCATTTGTTCGAGTTTCCTTGAAAAAGCCGAAAACAATTTCACCAAAAACATCCCAAATTCTGAGTTTGTGTCGCTTCGATTTGCAGATTGAACCCGAGGAATATTGATCGAGTTTTCCAAACCTAAAACGCAGCTGAATCCGGTGAGATCGCTCCTTGCTTCTCGCTTTGGTTCTAATTTCGTTCTTAACTTCTAGTTTTGTCAGTTTGACATATCATCAGTATTTGACTGTTTTGGTTGTGCTAAACTTTGAATTATTTATCGAGACATATATCAAACTCTTCCTCTTTCAAAGACGAATCCAACCATAGGTCGCTTTGCTTGAAATTTCAATTTTTACACCTCGAAACAATGCTCGTAATCTGACTAAAGAACATCCGACGATTACATCTCATTGCAATCAAACTTAACAACCGATTTCGTGTCTTGCAGGAGATCGATTAGGGTCACGACTTGGAAAGGCTCTTCGGCGTTCTGAATCACAGCCTTCCCCCACGTTTGTATTGTTCCTTTCATTCACTTTGATCATTTCGAAATCTGTTTGCATTTGTGTCATTACCGATCGTATTGTTGAGTGGTTGTTGTTCGTTTCCGAATTGTTCTTTTGGTAAGAGGTACCAAGCACGAATCTGGGTAAATTGTTAGTTTGAGAGACTGTTTGTGTTCCCTAATTGAGCTTAGAAACAGATTGAAAACATCTAAGTACTTCTGAAACTGTTTAGGAACCAAAACGTTACTTGTTGCGTGAAGTGCATGTTTTAGCTTGTACATGACATTGTTGCACGTTGAACGTTTCTGCTATATTTGTTCGGACTTAGTGCTGCACGTTTTGTTACTTGCATATACCGTGGCTTGCTTTCTCAGTATCGATGGCAAACGTATCCAGTGACAGTTCGGTTTATAGGATGATCCAGCAGATTCAAGATCGTCTCACACGACTTGAGGAGGTGAGCGAACCCGTGGAATCTGCTAGGGAGCTAAACAAACAAAGTGAGGGGAAGAGAACCATGCCTAAAAATCTAAAGAGGCCTCACCATGAACCCCTCGATGATGGCCGATTCAAGGATCCATATGACCGAGAATATCGTCGACCAACTCGTGATGAGAGGGCTGATCCAAAGTTCAAACCTTTCGTGTTTACTGGAAAGGAGGAGCCTGAGGTTTATCTTGAGTGGGAGCGCCAAATGGATGCCAATTTCGAATGTTATTCCTTGACGAACCGAAGGAAGATTCAATATGCGGCTGCCCATCTTGCCGAAGATGCCATCACATGGTGGGAACAAGAAGAAAGCAATCGACGCCGTGCACATTATGATCCGGTTTCCACTTGGAAGGAGATGAAAATCCTCATGCGAAAAAGGTATGTCCCTCGACATTGTTCGTGAATTGCAATATAGATTTGATAACATCATGTAGGAAGACAAGACAGTTAAGGGATACTTCGAAGAATTTGAACAGCTTCTCATTTACTTGAAAATCGACGACCACGAAGAAGCTCTCAGGGCACACTTTCTCGATGGTTTGCAAGACCAAATAGCAAGAAAGGTAGAACAAAAGGTCTATCATGACTTACAGGATCTTGTGCATTCGGCGATTAAAATAGAGTAACACATGAACAAAGCACCGACAAGGAGGCACACACAAGCACAAAAACCTCTAAGCAATAGCTTTGTCAAAATCGAAGACAAAGACAAGGCGAAGAATCATGATGCTCGACACAAGGAGGACTCAACCGTATCTTCAAAGGCGGTCACCGCCCTAGGTAACGAAACGCTTTCCTCATATATTAATCATAAACGTGAGGTTATTTGTTCTAAGTGTAGGGACCAAGATCATTTGGCACGAGAATGTCCCAACCAACGAGAAATCATCATCGAGGATAACGGGGAATCAAAGTCCATAGTTGAGGATATGGTAAATCTTGAAGAGACGTATGAGGTTATGTCCAAGAAGGAAATAGAGTACGTGAATGAAGAGAAAGAGGAGCCGTCGAAGATCCCGACCTCGTGATAAAAGAAGTACCCAAAAGTGCTGCGAATGCAAACAGAGAGATGCATGGCGTCAAGAAAGATGCATTCGAAGTCAAGAAAATCATTGAGGACTCCAACAACACGAAAGTGATGGAAAGCAATGAAGAAGCCGATAAATCGGAGAATGTGATAGTAGGCTGATGGCTCGGATTTTATCTGGATTTTACACCGAGTATGCCTCTGGTTTCCAAACGGTTTCCACACATCCTAGGCATATTAGAGCCATTTTAGGTCTCTGGGACTAGGTTTTGACCATTGCAGGAACTCGAGAGTTTTCGGGACGAAACGGAGAAGACAGAAGCATAATTCCCAGATTTTAGGTCTGGAACAGACGGACCCATATGCTGGAACGGACGGACTGGGTGCACAGACCCGACAGACCACAAGACAGCCCTCCGAACCACGAGTCAGAACGGACGTCCTGGAGAACAACGTAGAACGGACGGTCTACATGTCGGAACGGACGGTCTACACGTTTAGAATGGACGGTCTGAAGATGAGAGCGGACGGTCTGACGGAGAACCAACCTAGAACGGACGGACCACTTGACAGACTCCGCCAAAACTACGTCGTTTCGCCAGTCTCTTCGGGTTTTTGAGGGGAAAGGAGTCAAGAGAACCCTAAGTTTGATTGGGGGCCGAAAATAGAGACCTTGGGGGAGAGAAAAGGAGAGCTCTTGGAAGAGAAAGAAGAAGGAGGAAACTCCATTGAAGATTGAAGATTTCTTGAGCATCTCTCTACTCTCTCTATGATTTCTGCACTTTACCCTTGTTTTGCTTTGCTTTTGAACATGGGTTGTGAGTAGTTAGATAGTTATGGGTTGAGGGTGAATCCTCATGTGAGGATGTGTGAACCCACTTGATGAATTTATGTTTATACTTTGATTAGACCTTCATTTCATTCAATGGGTGATTTCTATGCTTATTTTCTATATCCCTCTTTGATTGAATCTCTTTGGAGACTTAGGATTCATGAGTAGATGGATTGCCATTGAATGAGAATGAATGCTTTGGATTGATGAATGGATTTTAATGCTCTCTTGGGATGAAAATCCCTTGAGTTGATTTTAGAGTCTTGGTTTCCATGAAGACATGACACCTTGACTCCTTGATGCGTTCATTCAATAGGGTTGTGATTGAAAGCGAAGAAATTCGGTTCAATCCAACCTAGGATTTTGACAAGAGAGTTCAATGCACTCAAGATTTCATTCCAAGTTACGAAAGTAGATGGAATGTCCTCTTGGGTAGCGGGCATTTAGCTTGAGAGAGCAAATCCCGATCTTTATCTTGGAATCCCCAATTTCAAAGGAAGTATGAAATAGATTCTCAATATTTAGCACATCCCGCATGTTGGTGAACCCCGAAATCCATAACCCTTGGCCATTTGATTTCCCCTTCTTGAATCGTGATTGTCTTTGATTTTACTTTCTCTCATTTAATTTTTTTTGCAACTTTCAAAACCACAAAAACAATCATCCAACTTTATTTTTACCATTTTTCTAGTTTTAGTCGATTCCTAGGTTAACCGCTTAAGTCCTTGTGTTCGACCCCGGTACTACGACATCCATATACTTGCGGATTAGTTGTGTTTCAGGTTACAAATTTAAGACTCGTCACGCAAGTGATCAAGTTTTTGGCGCCGTTGCCGGGGACTTTTTACGGTTTCCATGGCTAGGATAGATTGACTCTAGGTTAGTCTTTCCGGAGTCTTTGATTTTTTTCGGTTTGATTTTTTTGTGTGTTTGTTCACTTCCTTTTTCTTTGTGTGTTTGTGTGATTTTTATTTTTCTCTTGAGTCAATTTTTCCTTATTTATTTTATTTCTTGAATTTTCTGTTTATTATTTTTGCTGTTTGTATTTCCCTGGACTTTTCTAGACTTGTTCTGGATTTTTCGGGACCTCTCTAGACATTTTCAAAATTCCCTGGACTTTTTCGGAGTTATTCTGGACATTTTCTAGACTTTTCTGAATTTTTCTGGATTTTTTCCGATTTTCCTGGACCTTTCCGGGATCGTTCTGGACTTTATGGGTGTCTCTCCCTACTCTCTGCCTTTTTATTCACTTCGATTCACATTCTCTACCTTTTTCTGGACTTGAATTTTTGCAGGTTCCCTTAGTGCATGAGCAAACGTCCTATTCGAAGACAACTCGACCTAGATTTTGAGCTTGCCTTTGACCCGGACATAGACAGAACCGAGAGGGAAATCCGCAGAAAACGAAGAGAG
>NW_010962281.1:296649-298682 GCF_000463585.1 Tarenaya hassleriana | reverse complement strand
TACTCTCGTGCATCAACCGACCACCCTTAGACCATTTTGAGCTGCAGCCACAGTTCATTCAAATGCTTAATCAGATAAGCTTCAGAGGGAGGTATAATGAGGATCCAAATTCTCATCTTACGCAGTTTAAGATGTTGTGTCGAACCATCAAGAAGCCACCAGGGGTAACAATGGAGGACGTGATGATCGAGGCATTTCCCTTCTCTCTGATGGATAAGGCACGAGATTGGCTCTATACCTTGGAGCCAAATTCCATTTCTACATGGGACGAGATGGAAGAGAAGTTTATGATGAAGTACTACTCACCCATGAAGACACAATTGGCCTTGAACAAGATCAACACATTTGCCCAAGACGATGATGAGACCTTGTATGATGCTTGGGAGAGATTCAAGGAGTATCAGAGAATGTGTCCGCACCACGGTATGGACAACAAGTATCTCCTCTCAACATTCATACATGGCCTTAGGGACGACACGAGAGGATGGATTGATGCAGCATGCAGAGGCAGCGTATATGATCTCCCATTCGAGGCTTTAGAGGCGCAGATTGCTAAAATGGCTAAAGGGAGAAGCATTTCAGGGGAAATGAGCAGCAGATTCAGGGGAAATGGGCAGCAGACGGTCTTTGCCTAAGGCTGATGTCAAAGGTGATGCCAGCGAGTCTTCGTTTTAAAAAGCCGTTCTTTCGGAGCTTTCTGCCATCAAGCTGCAGCTTGCTAGGTCCGGTTCATCAAACCCACAGAAGGGTAAACCGGGCATATGTATGGTGGAACAAGCAGAAGAAGCCATGGAAGAAGTCGACTATGTGGGAAGAAATCAATACAACAATCAGTCGAACTTCTACAATCCAGGGAATCGGAATCACCCTGGCTTTTCTTATGGCAACCCGCAAGGAGCGTTGAACCCTCAGCATCAAAGCGGAGCGAAACCCCAGGGACCCCAGGGATTTCAGCCTAGATACCAGAATCAGGGCTACCAGAGCCAGAATCAAGGGTATCAGAATCAGGGCCAAGACTACAATCAGAGAAATCAAGGATACAGAGCCCCTCCGCCTCAGGCTAAGGAAGAGGAGTCAGAGTTAAAGTCGATGTTAGCCCAGCTAATGCACGATCAGAAAAACTCATTTTCCAGCTTGGGCCAAGAGATGGAAGGATTCAAAGGGAAGCAAGAGAGCTTCGAGCAGAGATCAAGATGATAGACAATCAGATTGCTCAGCTTGCTTCCCAGGCAACGAGACCTCAAGGCCAATTTCCGGGTAAGGCTGATCCTAACCCGAGAGAGCATATCAATGCCATAGGCCTGAGAAGCAGAAGATAGCTTCCGGAGACCTCCCCAGTTACCAGAGAAGAGGGAGAAGGTCACAGAACCACAGAGGGCCGCCTTAGATAAAGGCAAGGGCCATGCTGTAGAGGGGGGAGAGGCGAGGTACATTCCGCCTCCTCCACAGGCACCCCCTCTACCATTTCCATCTCGGGCGAGGAAGTACAATGAAGACAGCCAATTCTGAAGAAATTAGAAGTGACCATGCCCTTTCATGAGGTAGTGTTACAGATCCCGTCCTACACTAAATTTCTGAAGGACATTCTTACGAAGAAGAGGGCGGTTGAAAAGGAGACAGTGGCATTTAGTACAGGGGTGAGTGCTGCCATATTGCAGACAGAGCTACCGCAGAAGATGGCTGATCCCGGTAGCTTCTCTATCCCGTGCAGATTGAGAAATGTGGAGATTGAGAGGGCGCTTTGCACGGGTGCTCTGTCTGCAATATGGCAGCACTCACCTCTGTACTAAATGCCACTGTCTCCTTTTCAACCGCCCTCTTCTTCGTAAGAATGTCCTTCAGAAATTTAGTGTAGGACGGGATCTGTAACACTACCTCATGAAAGGGCATGGTCACTTCTAATTTCTTCAACATCTCCGTAAATTTGGCGAACTGGCTGTCTTCATTAAACTTTCTCGCCCGAGATGGAAATGGTAGAGGGGGTGCCTGTGGAGGAGGCGGAATGTACCTCGCCTCTCCCCCCTCTACAGCAT
>NW_010962281.1:278620-294742 GCF_000463585.1 Tarenaya hassleriana | reverse complement strand
TGAGTGCAGCCATATTGCAGACGGAGTTACCGCAGAAGATGGCTGATCCCGGTAGCTTCTCTATCCCGTGCAGATTGGGAAATGTGGAGATTGCGAGGGCGCTTTGCGATTTGGGCGCAAGTGTCAGTTTGCTGCCTCTCTCCATATTCAAGAAGCTTAATGTCGGTGAGCTGAAACCGACAAGGATGGCACTGCAATTGGCCGACCGATCAGTGAAGTATCCAGCTGGGATCTTGGAAGATGTGCCTCTGAAAGTAGGGGAATTCTATGTTCCCGTCGACTTTGTGGTTCTGGACATGCCGGAGGATTCTAAAATCCCCATCATACTTGGTAGGCCGTTTCTGAACACGGTTGATGCTGTAGTGCATGTCAGAGAAGGAAGACTTACGATGAAGATCGGAGATGAGACGGTTGAATTCAGACTTGATCAGAATCTCAAGCAACCGCATTTGGTAGAGTCTTCCTTCTACCTAGACCTGATCGACACGTTGGTCGACGAAGTGAGGGATGAATTTAGAGAGTCAGATCCCCTCGAGATGGCATTGAACGCGGTACAAGACAGCATGTACTGCGATTGGGAGGAAGTCCGGAGCATTGTTCGGACTTTAGATGACAGCTCATATATTGAGCTAGAGGGCTGGAAATACAGGGCCGTTGAGCCCTTATCTTGTTCTACCCGTGAGTTCCCTTGGCTAAGGGATGAGGAAAACGGAGAGGAGCCATCACCTTCTCCGAGTCATCAAGCACCGGTCTCCGCCATTCAAGTCAAGCAGCCCGATGTGGAGACGAGCGGAAAGAAGGATTGGGATCCAGAGAGCGCGCCTAAGGTGGAATTGAAGCCCTTACCACAAGGGCTTAGGTATGAATTTCTCGGACCTAACTCTACTTACCCGATAATTGTGAATGTTGCCTTGACTGGTGTGGAACTAGCTGAATTAGTTGCATTGCTTAGAGAGTATAGACAGGCCTTGGGTTACACTCTAGATGACATTAGAGGCATTAGTCCATCCCTTTGCATGCACCGCATTCATCTAGAAGATAGTTCCAAAACCTCCATTGAGCATCAATGTAGATTGAATCCCACCATGAAGGAGGTAGTGAAGAAAGAGGTGCTCCAACTGTTAGATGCGGGTATCATTTACCCGATTTCAGATAGTGCATGGGTTAGTCCTGTGCAAGTTGTACCAAAGAAGGGGGTATCACTGTGGTAGAAAATGAGCATAATGAATTGATACCCACTAGGACGGTTACGGGTTGGAGAATGTGTATTGATTATAGGAAGCTGAACTCCAACACCCGTAAAGACCATTTCCCGTTGCCCTTCATCGACCAAATGCTAGAGAGGTTAGCCTTGCATTCCCACTTTTGCTTTCTTGATGGCTACTCGGGATTCTTCCAAATCCCCATTCACCCTAGCGACCAGGAGAAAACCACCTTTACATGTCCATATGGCACCTTTGCATACCGTAGGGTGCCCTTTGGTTTATGTAATGCACCGGCAACATTTCAGAGATGCATGACTGCTGTGTTTTCTGATCTCATCGAGGATGTTATAGAGGTGTTCATGGATGATGTTTCTGTCCATGGGCCCTCCTTTCCCGTGTGTCTAATGAATTTGCGCCGAGTGTTGGACAGGTGCGTTGAGGCGAATCTTGTGCTGAATTGGGAGAAGTGCCACTTCATGGTCCAAGAGGGCATTGTGCTAGGCCACAAGATTTCGAGAAAGGGGATTGAGGTTGACCGAGCTAAGGTCGAAGTAATAGAGAAGCTGCCGCCTCCACGGAATGTTAAAGGAATCCGGAGTTTTCTGGGACATGCCGGGTTCTACAGGAGGTTCATCAAGGACTTCTCGAAGATTTCAAGGCCTTTGACGGGACTGCTTGCAAAGGATGTGCCATTTGAGTTCACCCACGAGTGCGAGGCTGCCTTCGAGACTCTGAAGTAGGCGTTGATTTCCCCGCTTATTATTCAGCCGCCAGATTGGGAAGTCCCCTTTGAGCTTATGTGCGATGCGAGCGATTTCGCCGTCGGGGCTGTCTTGGGTCAAAGAAAAGACAGAAAGCTGCATGCCATTTATTATGCGAGTCGGACTTTGGATGATGCACAAGTCAATTACTCCACCACTGAGAAGGAGTTACTCGCCATTGTCTTTGCCTTTGAGAAGTTCCGGTCTTACTTGGTCGGGTCGAAGGTAATCGTCTACACCGACCATGCTGCTTTGAGGTACCTCCTATCCAAGAAGGATGCCAAGCCGAGGTTAATCAGATGGATTCTCTTGCTGCAAGAGTTTGACTTGGAGATCAGAGATAGGAAGGGTACAGAGAATGGAGTGGCCGACCACTTATCTCGGATTGAGCGACATGAAGATATTCCCATTGATGATTGTCTCCGAGATGATTGCGTGATGGCTGTCCAAGTGAAAGAGAGAGACCCGTGGTATGCTGATTTTGTGAACTTCATTGTTAGCGGGTATGTCCCCCACGAGCTGGATTGCAACGGAAAGAAGAGGTTCTTCAGAGACATCAAGGATTATTTTTGGGAAGAACCTTACCTCTTCAAGAGAGGCAAGGATGGCCTCTTTAGGAGATGTGTGCCCGAAGAGGAAGTCCGGAGTGTGATTCATCATTGTCACTCTTCGGACTATGCTAGTCACTTTGGAGCATCGAAGACCTCGGCTAAAATTCTTCAAGCCGGGTTCTATTGGCCTTCAATGTTTAAAGACGTTCATCAATACGTCTCATCCTGTGATGCTTGCCAGAGAACGGGGAACATCTCCCGCCGCCACGAAATGCCTCAACGATATATCTTGGAAGTTGAACCATTCGATGTATGGGGAATAGACTTCATGGGACCGTTCCCATCTTCTTATGGGAACCAATACATCCTCGTGGCGGTCGATTATGTCACCAAGTGGGTAGAAGCGATGGCGAGTCCCACTAATGACTCGAAAGGGGTGACAAAGATGTTCAAGAGGGTGATTTTTCCGAGATTCGGGACGCCAAGGGTCGTGATTAGCGATGGAGGATCTCACTTCATCAACCGCACCATAGAAGCGCTTTTGAAGAAATATGGTGTGAGACATAAGGTGGCTACCCCGTATCACCCTCAGACAAGCGGACAAGTTGAAGTCTCAAACAGGGAGATCAAGGTGATACTTGAGAAGACGTTGTCAAGGTCAAGGAAAGATTGGACGTCCAAGCTTGATGACGCCTTATGGGCGTATAGGACAGCCTTCAAGACACCCATCGGTATGTCTCCCTTCCAACTTGTATATGGGAAAGCTTGTCACTTGCCGGTTGAGCTTGAGTATAGGGCATATTGGGCAATCAAGAAGCTGAACTTTGATTGGAAATCCGCTGCGGAGAAGCGAGTGTTACAGCTTCACCAACTCGATGAGATTCGGTTGGACGCTTACGAGAATGCCCGGATTTACAAAGAGAGGACTAAGAGATGGCATGATCGTCGGATTTTGCAGAGAGAATTCAGAGCGGGCGATCAGGTACTCCTCTTTAATTCAAGGCTCAAACTATTTCCAGGGAAGTTGAGATCGCGTTGGTCGGGGCCTTTCACGGTTAAGCACGCCTACCCTCATGGAGCGATAGAATTATATGGTTATGGAGGGGATACATTCAAGACCAACGCGCAACGGTTGAAGATCTACAACCCCGGGGAACATGACAAAGAGAGGGGCTCGATGAGCTTCTCTGATCCTCAAGACGAGTAGGAGCAGACACGGTCAAGCTTAGGACCATAAATAAGCGCTCTCGGGAGGCACCCCGAGCTTGTGTATATCCTTTTTCATATCCTTTTTAGCATTTGCATCTCATTTAGAATCATTCATTTGCACTCTCTTGATTGGGTTTGATGCTTTCCTGGTATGATTGATGTTGTTTAGAACCGGGTTAGACAGGCTGTGATGCAGGAAAACGGGAATCGAAAAGCGAAGTCGGGAGCTGCCTGGAAAAGAAGCAGAACGGACAGTCTATGAATTCACAAGGAACGTCCGTTCTAGACATATGGAACGGACGGACTACGTTGCCCAGAACGTCCGTTCTGAATATGTGGAACGAGCGGTCTCCATTAATCGGAACGTCCGTTCTAGGGCGAAGACTCGCAATAAAATGTAAATGGGGTTCAGACCGCCCACACTCCGTTCCGCACACACGCTCCAGACCCAGTTCGAACTCTCCCCCTCCGGCGACTTTCTGAGCAGATTCCGGCCGCGTCCACCTCCGGAGAACCTCCCCAGTCCACGGCGAACCCCCTCTCTCTCTCTCCCTCTCTTACTCTTGCTCCCATTTGTTCCATACTCAATTCCCTAAGGTATAATCGAAAAATTTTGAGCGATTGATGAGTATTGGCCTTAATTCTTGCAAAATCGGCTTAGAATAGGTCGCAATTTAGGGATTCTAGGGGAGAATATCGTGAAAACCCGAAGGTTTTCAAGGGTTAACAATGGCGGACCACTAGAACGGACAGTCTGCAGTGTAGAACGTCGGGTCTGCCTCGCGGAGAAGAAAGGACGCAAAGAGCCCTAGAACGGACGGTCTGCTGCGCAGAACGTCCGTTCCATGTGCTGATAGACCGAAGACTGAGCAGACCTATCGTTCCGCACTTGTTCTGTCCAGTCTGTCCGTTCCCGTGTCTGAAATTATAGACCCGACGGTCTGTCACACAGACCTGACAGACCGGGACCCTGTCCGCGCAGAAAAATTCACACGTTCGGTCCAGACGGCCTGAAACTAGACCGTATAGGACCGAAACACCGTGAGAAAGATTTTCCGTTGTTTATCGACTTCTCACGATCTCTTTTCGAACCATCCATGCTATGATTAACCGTTTGATGTTTTATATCTTTGAGCAGATGGATTTCGAAGTATACTGCGACACCGCTCCCAAGACAGACTCGTTTGAGATACCCGAGAGCGCAGTGGGAGAACTCACAGAGCTAACACCCATCACTACCACCCGCGCGCAGCCCCCACACATTCAGTATGTTCTCGCAGGTCAGAGACGCCGCCACGTTAGGTTGGCAAACCAGGGGCTTTCACCGACGAAATTCGTGAGTAACGACATTCAGAAGCTCGGGATAGAGGAGCAAGTGAGATATCTGTTCCATCAGTTGGGATGTGACAGACTGTTCATAACACAGGAGGAGACCTACCAGCACCTCACGTTGGAATTCCTCTCCTCGTATAGGTGTTACTTCCCAGAGGATGGCTCGATCGAAGACGCCTATATGCTTTTCCGTCTGGCCAACCAGACTTACTGCTTCAACATGGCGGACTTCGCAGAGATACTGGGAGTTCCACGGGGAACCACGAGCATGTGGCCAGAAGTCCCCACAGAGGCATACCATCAGTTCTGGCAGACTATTGCCTCGCAGGATGCATCGAGGGGAAAAGGGAAGTCCACTTGGATCAGACACCCGGCAGTACGTTACCTTCACATGTTTATGTCCGGAGGTCTGTTTGCTAGAGGAGATCAGGGGAACGTCACGACCCTAGAGGTATGTTTGCTACGCCGAGCACTCAGAGATGCATTCGACGGCGATGATTGGGGAATGTCTGAGTTAGATGTGGCGTCTAAGGTGGCCCTACACCTTCAGTGGAGCGCACAGAAGAGCTCTGTCAGATCCGCGCTGTGGGTAGGTGGCATTGTATCTATGATCGCCCGGAGAGTGGGGATCAATTTGGGGATGAGCTGGGGCGCTATCGACGGCCCTACAGAGCTAGACTTGGAGACTCTCTTCCTGAAGAGACCGATCGAGAACCCCGCTCGTACTCGATATGCGTGGAAGTATCTGGACGAGAACGCCACGCCACGGACAGTCACTCTACCCACGACCGAGCTTCCTCCGCTGACTACAGAGGGCCTCTACTTTCGAGTGACACCGCAGCATGCCCCGAGGAGACGCCAGCCAGACCTCATGCCCCTTATCTAGACCACGAGGCTACTGGAGATATACCAGAGCATGATACTGCGGCCGAGGACCCGGTTGAGCACACAACCGAGCCGAGCCAGCCTAGGATGAGCTGCAAGAGACGCAGAGAGACGCCGGGAGCTTCTTCTTCCTCGGCACCAGCCATGCAGGCAGACATCCAGGGGTTGCAGGACATGATACTCCATCAGTTCAGCGCCATGAACACTCGATTCGACCACCTGGAGCGACGGATGGGCACCCAGGAGCAGTACATGACCATCTTACAGGAGTTCGTGATGTCCATGATGACGGAGACAGCACCACCACCATGCCGCGAAGCCCCACCACCGAGAGACACCAACCACATGGACATCGGGGATGGAGCCCAGTAGAGTTGTCGAGCAGATATATCAGGACCATTCTCTTTCTTTTTCTTCTTTTTTCAGCATTATGGGACCTATGACTCGAGTTGTTATTTTGTTATGTTGTCTTGCATACTTGACTGTTATCGGATTCACTTGATCTTTGCTTGTTCTAAGCTCTTATCTAAGGTTTAATCCCGACTTGGAACAAAAGACAACACAATGTGGAACACATAAAAGGTGGAATGCATGGAGGCCTCTTTTAACCTTGGCCACAAGGTTATGCACTCATTTTTCCCTCCTATTTCACTTAGTTCTGAACTTTCTACTCCACATATTACGCCCCTTCGGATTCGAGTGACACCGCGGACGGTGTCTCGTTCAAGTCTGGGGGGGTGAGCATCTAACACCGGTTCAAGTCCCTTCTAGGATGCATTTCATACATTCACTTGCATATAAAAAAAAATGATTTCTCACTATAGATGCATTCCACACTTGCATTTCTTGCACTTGTACATATAGACACCACCTAGTTTTGCATTGCATTTGTTACATATAGGTCTAGAACATGTAGAAGCATATGCATTGCATAAACCGTTTTGAGTTGAGATTGGTCGATGATGAGATGATGGTGATAGCTGCTTAGAGATTGCTTAGCGATTTGGACTTAGACCTCTAGGTGCTCGAGTAGACTGTCGATGATAGGTGAATAGCGAACCCTCTCTTTGATGCTTGCGATTCTAGGTTGTGGGGTATATTGTCGTCTTTAGGTACGCCAAAGAGTAGGACCAACCGAACCTAGGTTAAATATCTCCCTAAAACTGTTCCCGAAGCTTCTCCCATAAGATAGATAGTCTCTTGGAAAGAATGTGGTAGGAATAAGCGAAGAAAGTATACACATCCCAACACTCCGCTGTCACTATATCGTTAATGAAAATCATTCGATGACATGAGTGCGTCGAAATTCGACGGTTCGGGTCTAAGTTGTGGGACAAGTGTCATGATCATTAGAGAAAAAGCAAAAGCGGAGACACTTGTCAACTTCAACGTCCTAGGAACTCGGGATATTACTTCTCTTAGCACTTTCTTGAAAGGAAGAAGAAAAGAAAAAAAAACGCGAACAAAATAAATAAAGAGACGAAATATCTTAGAGTAGAAGAACGGTAAATAGGTTCAGGAGAGTGCTTGGAAGTGGGAATTACTCTTATGGTAGATTAAGGACGACATAGGAATCCCATACTTAGGAAAGTTTAGCTGACAAGAGAGAATAGCTAGAGTAGCCTAGACTCGATTCTACTCCCATAAGTTGAGCAGTGGATACACAGCTAGATCTTGAAACTCATCAAAGACCAATTTCTAACTCACCGTCCTTCTCAGACTTCGTGTTTCATTGATTTTATTTGCTCGAGGACGAGCAAAGATTTAAGTCTGGGGGGATTTGATGGCTCGGATTTTATCTGGATTTTTTAGGGGAAAGGAGTCAAAAGAACCCTAAGTTTGATTGGGGGCCGAAAATAGAGACCTTGGGGGAGAGAAAAGGAGAGCTCTTGGAGGAGAAAGAAGAAGGAGGAAACTCCATTGAAGATTGAAGATTTCTTGAGCATCTCTCTACTCTCTCTATGATTTCTGCACTTTACCCTTGTTTTGCTTTGCTTTTGAACATGGGTTGTAAGTAGTTAGATAGTTATGGGTTGAGGGTGAATCCTCATGTGAGGATGTGTGAACCCACTTGATGAATTTATGTTTATACTTTGATTAGACCTTCATTTCATTCAATGGGTGATTTCTATGCTTATTTTCTATATCTCTCTTTGATTGAATCTCTTTGGAGACTTAGGATCCATGAGTAGATGGATTGCCATTGAATGAGAATGAATGCTTTGGATTGATGAATGGATTTTAATGCTCTCTTGGGATGAAAATCCCTTGAGTTGATAGAGTCTTGGTTTCCATGAAGACATGACACCTTGACTCCTTGATGCGTTCATTCAATAGGGTTATGATTGAAAGCGAAGAAATTCGGTTCAATCCAACCTAGGATTTTGACAAGAGAGTTCAATGCACTCAAGATTCCATTCCAAGTTACGAAAGTAGATGGAATGTCCTCTTGGGTAGCGGGCATTTAGCTTGAGAGAGCAAATCCCGATCTTTATCTTGGAATCCCCAATTTCAAAGGAAGTATGAAATAGATTCTCAATAGTTAGCACATCCCGCATGTTGGTGAACCCCGAAATCCATAACCCTTGGCCATTTGATTTCCCCTTCTTGAATCGTGATTGTCTTTGATTTTACTTTCTCTCATTTAATTTTTTTTGCAACTTTCAAAACCACAAAAACAATCATCCAACTTTATTTTTACCATTTTCCTAGTTTTAGTCGATTCCTAGCTTAACCGCTTAAGTCCTTGTGTTCGACCCCGGTACTACGACATCTGTATACTTGCGGATTAGTTGTGTTTCGGGTTACAAATTTAAGACTCGTCACGCAAGTGATCATAGGTGAGAGCTTGAACGAAGTCAAACGGGAGATAGGAATGATACGATTGGATTGGTTTGAGCAAATAAAAGTCACGTCCAAGAAGGAAAATGATGGCTTCAAGGTGGTAAGCAAATCTTCGACGATGAGGAATGACATCACCAACGACCGTACTTGCATCATAAGTCAAAAACTTGGAGCAACCGGTAATTTCGTTCCTACTTTTATTCTTGTGTATGATTCATATTTTGATGAGTATGTTATGAATCTTGAGCAACAAATGCGAACTTTCCAAATGGATTACCTATATAAAGTTCTCAAGGGATGCACATACTACACTAATGAGGTTGGTTTTCTAGATCTTGTTAATTGTGCGCAAGTACTACATTTTGATGAAAGGGTCAAAGAAGTGCAAGAAGAGGCAACTACGTGCATTTTCCAAGATCAAATTCTGCATGTCAAGAGTATTCCTTACCATCAACTCAATGGGCACCCAAGAAGCATGATCACTTTAATGCCCATGGAACCAAAGAAGAACGCACCATTCGAACGAAGAAAGTGTACAAATGTGGAGAACTTGATCCGTCCTTACGACACCACCAACACTCGAACACACATTTGGGTCATGTTCCTTACTCCAAGAGCCTTACGCGGTAACTTCGTTCTGATCTTTATTCTTGTTTATAACCAAAGGAAGCCATTTGATGAGAACACAAGTTGCACTAACATTGTTGTCCTAGATTTTGCTACTAGATTGCAGATCTTGTGCATGGTCGAAAAGAAGATTAAGGCAATTCTAACATTGACCATCGAAAGCCTCATCCGAGCACACGAAGCCAAATACTTTTATCATAGATGCATGGATGATTCAAGGATTAGAACCGCTATAAACCCAAAAACAATCAAGCAATACGAGCAATTCGATCGAGGAAGAACACGAGAAGAAGAGCAATATGATGTCGAGCACATCCGCCGAGACCAAGGTACGTATAAGGTGTCCTCTATGTTTAAGGTGGCTGATACATTTCCTTTTGTTGCAGAAAATAGAATTTCGAGGGCGAAATCTTCGCAGGGGGGGGAATGATGAGGACAGCGGAGCTAGCAACTTGGACGAGGACGGGAGCTTAACGAAAAGGAGCTCTAGAAAATGTTCAAGACTTGACCCATCAGGCGTCAAGACTCTTGCCGGATGATCATAACATCACAAGATCATTCGAAGCCGCGGGAACGGGATTTGACGTGCACAACACGAAGGCTCCCCGAGCAAGCCATAGAGCCGAGCCTCCTCTCACTCGTGTATTGATTCATTGGTTTATGAATGCATTACTTTTCCCGTTATACGATTGGCATGTTTGTTTTATTTCGGCATCCTTGAATCATTAGAGAATGATTCTAAACTCCCTAGTCAGATATCGTTGTGGGAACAATGATGAATTAAGACTAGCATGAGGTGTGATCGATGCATTGGATGCTTATCACAATCATGGGTACTCGTTGTGAACGAGTGACTGGATGAACCGCATGAGATTGTCACATGGACAGAGTCATGACTTGAATCTCATACATCGGTTCGTTCTTGGATCCTCATACCTGAGATGTCTAGAGTATCTGATATGAGGAGTGGCGTGTCTTGACTGCGTCAAACGTCGTCTTTAACCAGATGATTATAACGGCGTTGATCGGATACGTTCACGAATCATATAGAGATAGTAGACATGCAATATGGGACTTGTCACCTCCTTAATAGGAGAGATATCGCTGGGCCCTCTCGTGGAAATCGGACTATGAAAAACGCGTGGCCACGCTATAGATGAAGTTGCATCTATTTTATTAGTCGATTTACCAAGACGAGAAAGCGGTTGAACTTGAAGGGTGGCTCAAACCATGCCCTTGTTTAACATATGATATCGTGAGACAAATGATCAGAACTCGAGCTGTTAATGCCTTGGTTAGATCACCTCTAACTCAATTCTAAGTGGGTGGTCATGGCGTCTTGCTAGAGGCTAACCATGATTTGTGGTTCGGGAAAAGTTCCGAAGTCACTACCACTTAGAATGGGCCTATAAGGTCACACACCACTAGGGATGGATTAATATGTGAAGAGTCCGAAGAAAGGAGTCAAGATTTGACCGAAACGAGAATGAAAAAGAGTTTTCAGCATGTTGATCCGGAGCTGACCAAGTTTGGTCAACCCCGGACCAAGTTGGTCAGCCCAGGAGGTCTAGAAGTCAGCCCGAGGTCGTCTGTCCAGGTCTGGTCCGGCTGACCAAAAGTTGGTCAGTTCCGGACCAGACGCTGGAATCAGGCGGACCAAGGGCGCTGGAACGACAGACCGGAAAGGAACCAAGAGGTTTGGTCCGGAGCTGACCAAAAGTTGGTCAGTCGGACCAAACCTCCAGGTCAGGCGGTCCGAGAGCCTCGGACTAAGCGTGATCCGCCGAACCAAGCTCTTGGTCCGGCGGACCGGGATCTGGAAATTTCCTAAAATTCGGATATAGGGTTTTCTAAGCTTATTTAAGTTTGGGATTTCGTCCAAACTTAAAAAAAGGCAGCCCTAAAACTCAGAGAGACATCTAAGAACCCTAGAGAATTCATTCTTTTCATTTTTGAGCTTCTCGGGATTAGATTCGGTCTCTCGAATTGCCCTTTTCTTCACTAATCCTAGCAGATACGTTCCAAATAGTTTGGAATCCTTTCCGTCGATGTGGATACGTGTAGAGGGACTGTAACTTCAGTCCTAGGTGATTAAGAACAGGCCCCAGATCGAATTTTGCTTCAAGTTACATCGAGAACGAGGTAAGTAATGATTCCCTCGGTGATATACACGATCTTTCGGGTTTTATCAAGTTTGGTTGCGTGTGACGTTTGACTAGGTTTAGATCTTTCTTCCGTTGCATAAAACCTAGTAAACCAAACCCTAGATCGATATGATCGCATGCTATGAACCCGTAGATTTCCCAAGAATGCTCGGCTTTGAGCATATCAAAGGCCTGTACCGCGACAATCCAGAGCTTGGGGATATCTATGAGGAGTGCAACAAAGGAGCATACGGATCATTCTACAAGGAAGGCGATTACTTGTTCTGAGAGCGCATATTGTGCATTCCACAATGCTCAATGAGGGATCTCATTCTTCAAGAAGCGCATGGAGGAGCATTCATGGGACACTTTGGCGTGGACAAGACACTCGCTGTAGTAAAAGAACATTTCTTCTGGCCACGTCTCAAACGGGATGTCGAACGACATTGTGCTCGATGTGTTCAATGCCATCAAGCCAAGTCTAAGACACACCCGCACGGTTTGTATCTTCCCTTACCTATTCCTACTTTTCCTTGGACTGACATTTCTATGGACTTTGTTCTTGGACTTCCAAAAATCCGGAACAAAGATTCCATCTTTGTTGTTGTTGACAGGTTTTCAAAGATGGTGCATTTCATTCCTTGTGCAAAGACAAACGACGCCTCTTACATAGCTGATCTGTTCTTTAAGGAAATCCTGAGGATTCATGGGCTGCCGAAGACCATCGTTTCTGATCGAGACACGAAGTTCATGAGCTACTTTTGGAAGACATTGTGGAGGAAACTCGGAACCAAGCTTTTGTTCTCTACAACCTGTCATCCTCAAACCGATGGGCAAACAGAGGTTGTCAACCGCACTTTGGGGACATTGTTGCGAGCAGCTATAGGGAGAAACTTGAAGAATTGGTTGGACTCCCTTCCCCATGTCGAGTTTGTTGGGTTTCCTGGGATCTCTAGAGCGAATCCTATTCCTAAGAGATCGATTCTAGGGTTTGCGCAGCGGATATAAAACAAAAATTTAATAAACCCTAGAACCATGCTTCTAATGAATCGTAGAAACGTTAGAACGCTTACCTCAATCGATACGGGGCCTGTATCAATCGAAGAACACGTCTGATCACGAAAGGCAGGAAGAATACCTCGCCCTCTACACGTATCCACACCACGGGATGGATTCCAACGGTTGGAACTTGTCTGCTAGGACTCGAATCTCTATTCGATTTTGTGCTTCGAGAAAACGAGACTCTTCGGTTTTCAAACTCTTTGGATCTCACCCAAAAGCTCTCTCAAACCTCTAAAAGTCGGCACTAAAAAGTCTCCCACGAATTAGGGTTCTAATCTCATTCTTATAAAGTGATTTAACCCTAATTTCGGTTTAATTTTCGGAAAACCGGAACCTGGAACGGACGGTCCGGAATTGCACATGGACCGTCTGTTCCAGTAAGGCAGAATGGACGGTCTACGTTTAGTGTGGACCGTCCGTTCTATCATCATAGAATGGACGGTCTGCGTTTTGTCGTGGACCGTCTGTTCTGCTACCCAGAATGGACGGACCACGCATCCGGACCGTCGGGTCTCGACCCGTCCGACTCAGTTTTCCGTCGTTTTCTCTCATGCATTTGTCCTTCCCTGCGTGTGTGACCCTGTAGGCTCATTCGACATAGCAGTATAACCCGAAATCTCTATTTCGGATATACAAGTCATAGGCTGTCTTTAGCAAGACATTATGCCTACCTATCTCGAATAGAGTTTGTTCGTGATCTTTACGAACGCCAGAGATGATTCCGGTTGATGATCCTTTTGTATCATGATATCATATGTCCGAATAGAGTTTGTTCGTGATCATACGAACGCCAGTGATGATTCCGGCTGATGATCCTTTTGTATCGCGATATCATATGTCGAACATAAGGCATGGACCAGCCACCTTATCTGATTCGACTGCTTTCTCGTTCACTGAGTTTGACTGTCTGAAATAGACGACGTTCGTCTATAGTGCGGCCACACATTTCTACAGTCTTGCTCACACGAGGGGCCCAGCGATATCTCTCTCTTTTACGAGAGGTACAAATCCCGTCTTGACTATCTACAATCCAGTACATGATTCGTTTCGTACCTGATACACGCCTTTATAGTCCTCCTGTTACGCAGGACGTTTGACGTAATCAAAGCACGCAACTCCTCATGTTGGATTCCGTAGATATCTCAGGTCTTAGGATCCAATCATGGAACTGTCATATGAGATTCTAGTCATGACTCTAGTCCATGTGACAATCTCATGCGGGTCAGTCCAGTATTCCGTTCTGCAACGAATACCTATGATTGTGATCGTATCCAATACTTATGATCATCTATGTGATCATCAATCACACATCATACTAGTCTTATTATGTCGTTATTCCCATAACGACATAAGACTAGGGAGTTTAGTATCATTCCTAATGATACATGGATTTCATAACAGATCTAGCATGCAAGAACATGTAATGAATAAAATACTCTCATAAAATCACATAGAAAGTATCAATACATCGAATGTATCTAAAGAAAACTCATAAACAGTGCATCATAGAGCACTAAACCAACAATCTCCCACTTGCTCTAATCATGAACTGCTAAACATCTAATGCCCATATCCCTAACATGACCCTCATGCTTCGACGAAGGGAGAGGCTTCGTCAACGGATCGGCAATGTTGTCATCTGTCGACACCCTGAAAATGTGCGCGTCTCCTCTGTCTATGATCTCCCTGATGAGGTGAAATCTTCTGAGTATGTGTTTGGATCGTTGATGGGATCTGGGTTCTTTCGCTTGTGCGATCGCTCCATTGTTGTCACAATATAGAGCAATGGGGCTATCAGCACTCGGAATGACACCTAAGTCACCAACAAACTTTCTGATCCAAACAGTTTCCTTTGCTGCGTCCGACGCTGCAATGTACTCAGCTTCTGTAGTAGAATCTGCAACGGTCGCCTGCTTGGAACTCTTCCAGCTAACAGCGCCTCCGTTCAAACAGAAAACATAGCCAGACTGCGATCTGTAGTCATCCGGGTCTGACTGAAAACTAGCATCGGTGTAACCTCTTACAGCGAGCTCGTCTTCCGACCCACCGTATACCAAGAACACATCCTTAGTCCTTCTCAAGTACTTCAGGATGTTCAAACAGAAAACATAGCCAGACTGTGATCTGTAGTCATCCGGGTCTGATTGAAAACTAGCATCGGTGTAACCTCTTACAGCGAGCTCGTCTTCCGACCCACCGTATACCAAGAATACATCCTTAGTCCTTCTCATGTACTTCATGATGTTCTTGACGGTGATCCAGTGCGACTCACCTGGATCTTACTGGTATCTACTCGTAATGCTCAATGCGTAGGATACATCCGGTCGAGTACATAGCATGGCATACATGATTGATCCAATTGCCGAAGCATATGGAATCCGGTCCATGTGTTCTCGCTCATCAGGTGTCGTAGGACACTGACTCTTTCAGAGAACTGTGCCACTGCTCATCGGTAAGGTTCCTTTCTTGGAATCTTGCATCCTGAACCGTTTCAAGGCCTTATCGATGTAAGTACTCTGACACAATCCTAGAAGACGCCTTGATCTATCTCTATAGATCTTTATTCCTAGAATATAGGCCGCTTCTCCTAGGTCCTTCATAGAAAACTGCGTTCCTAGCCAAGACTTTACATCTTGCAAGGTAGGAACGTCATTCCCTATAAGGAGAATGTCATACACGTACAACACTAGAAATACAACTGTGCTCCACTAGCCTTCTTGTAAACACATGGCTCGTCTTCGTTCTGTGAGAAACCAAACTTTTTGATTGTCTCATCAAATCGAAGGTTCCAGCTCCTCGAAGCCTGCTTCAGTCCATAAATGGACCTCTGAAGCTTGCACACCATCCTCGGGTTCCTTGGATCGACAAAACCTTCAGGTTGTGTCATGTACACATCCTCGGTCAAGTTCCCGTTAAGGAACGCGGTCTTGACATCCATTTGCCATATCTCATAGTCGTAATATGCGGCTATGGCAAGTAGGATCCTGACGGAGTTCAGCATAACTACAGGCGAAAACGTCTCATCATAGTCAATACCATGAATCTGACGGAATCCCTTCGCCACAAGTCGTGCCTTATACGTGTGCACGTTGCCATCCATGTCTGTCTTCTTCTTGAAGATCCATTTGCATCCGATGGGTTTTATCCCTTCAGATGCATCAACCAAAGTCCATACTTGGTTGTCTGACATGGATTGCATCTCAGACTTCATAGCCTCGCGCCATTTCTCGGAATCCGGACTCGCCATAGCCTCTGGGTATGTGACAGGCTCGCCATGTTCTAATAACATAAGTTCCTCATTCCCAGTCACGAGAAATCCATATCTCACAGGCTCTTGGCGAATCCTGCCTGATCTCCCAGGTTCACTCGTTAAAGGTTGAGTCACAACGGGCAGTGAAACAGGTTGAACTTCTTCAACTTGCTCACTCGGCTCAGCGTCTACTTGCTGCTCTCGAACTTCCTCAAGTTCGATCCTACTCCCACTGACTCTTTTGAAGACGAA
>NW_010962281.1:274685-278325 GCF_000463585.1 Tarenaya hassleriana | reverse complement strand
TTTTTGTTTTATATCCGCTGCGCAAACCCTAGAATCGATCTCTTAGGAATTAGATTCGCTCATGAGATCCCAGGAATCCCAACATCTTGATCGTCTTGCCGAGCTGGTTCTGTACTTCGTTTCTGAAAGCCTTGAACATTTCAAGTGTTTCAGACTTATGTCTCATCAAATAGACATAACTGTATCGACTGAAATCATCAGTGAACGTAACGAAATACAGATAACCTCCTCTAGCTGGACAGCTCATTGGTCCGCATACATCACTATGTATCAGATCCAATAACTTTGTCGCTTTCTGTCCTTTCCCTTTGAAAGGATGCTTTATCATCTTGCCCATCAAGACTCGCAAGATTCAAGAGACTCAAAGTCAAATGAATCCAGAAGACCTTCAGAATGAAGCTTCTGTATGCGCTTCTTGTTTATATGGCCTAGACGACAATGCCAGAGGAAGGTCGGGTTTAAGTCGTTCGGCTTAAACCGTTTAGTACTCACGCTATAGATTGACCTGCATGTAGACGGTTCGTCATCCAAAACATAAAGGCCATTAATATGGTAACCTTTACCATAAAATAAGTCACCTTTATAAATGGACAGACATTTGTTTTCAATAACAAATCTAAAACCATCCGAGTCTAAGCATGAAATCGATATAATGTTCTTACTTATAGCAGGAACAAAATAACAATCATGCAACTCCAATACAAGTCCAGAAGGTAAAGTCAGATCATAATTCCCGACGGCTAATGCAACAACTTTTGCTCCATTCCCAACGCGGAGATCTACTTCTCCTTTTGCCAATTGTCTACTTCTTCGCAACCCTTGCACATTTCCACAAATATTCGAGGCGCTTCCGGTATCTTATACCCACGACGTAGAAGTAAACGAATTAGCACCTATAACGAAGACACCAGAAGTCGAAGCTTCTTTAAGCTTCTTCTTCTCCTGATCTTCCAGGTAGAGTCTACAATTTCTGTTCCAATGCCCAACGGCATGACAGAAATAACACTCTTCCTTTTTGGACTTAGGCTTAGGTTCAATGACAACGCTTGTCACTTTCCACTTGCCCTTGCTCTTGGAACGCTTCCTTTTGCTGGAACTCTTTCCAACAACTACCATTTCACTCTCACCATGGCTTTCAGCTCTCTTTTTGGAATGATGCATTCTACTGATCAACAATCAAAGAATCGTCCATGTCCTCTAATCACTTGCGCAATTCAGAGATCATGTTTCCAAACGTCAAGCTAGACTTGTCCGAATCATCATCCACATGCTTCCAATAAGCATCAATGATCGATCTAGAAGCCATGGTTAGAGTCTTATCCTTCATAAGGATAGATCGCATCGTCAACTTCGGTACAATACCGGTTAACGCTATGTCCTACAGAAAAAGACAAAACAGAACGAAAACACATCTACATGCAGATTCTATCAATGATCTACTACCAGCTAGTCCAAACTACCAGCTAGCCCATCATCAATCAGTGTCTACATATCTATGATCTACTACCAGCTAGTCCATCATCAAACAGTGACAACATAGATGCAAAGATGAGCTATATTTCCATAAAGAAAACTAACCCTACAATAATTTTCCATTATGGGACTAAGATCCGTATTTCACACAAGAATAAATTGTTACACTTATCCTTATGCTATTTAGGTAGACATCTAATGTCAATCACATCCAATGTGATTCTTAGATCCTTTATGAGACTATGATATCGAATATCATTGCATACTTGTCTCATCTGTACCATTAAGTCTCAAGTCAAACTTGACAACTTAACCTAAGGTAAACCATATTCAAGCTGTGGGAACCACGATTTCCCACCCTGCCTCACAAAGATAATCCGGCACGCTCAGCTTTGGCATGACCCGTGTTACGGACGATCGATGCCTTGACAGGCACTCTAGTAATGGGAGGTACACACTTAGCATTACATAAATATGGGATTTTCGAAACCACACTTAGATCAAGCATCTACTTTCAAGCTATGAGAACCACCATTTCTCCATCTTGCCTCACCAAGATAATACGGCACACCCAGCTTTGGCATGGCCCATGACACGTACGATCGAGGCCTTGACAAGTGTTTTACTCGTAGAGCTCCTAGATCTAACCGGTTTCTGTGCAACGATTGTATATATCAAGGATCAATAATTATTCCTTGATAAGATGTATTACATAATCCGAATAGACCATCCATTCGATTATGTAAACCCAATCTTGAAGCTCCCACTCAATCAAGCATATCCAATATTTTGATTAAGTCACATGCATTCTTTCACTATGGACCATCCATAAGAATAAATCATGTTATTTGAGTCATAGTTGATCAGATTAAGCAACGATTGCATAATCGGACTTCGAAAACGAAAAATTTCGAAATCTGAACCTCCGACCGTCCGTTCTAAAGATAGAACGGACGTTCCAGGATGGCAGAACGTTCAGTCTCGACTTCAGAAGCCAGAACGGACGTTCCGCTCAGTAGCCAAGCAGAACGGACGTTCTGCTGGGGACGGAACGGACAGTCCACGACTCTAGAACGGACGGTCCGCTCTAAGCCATGGAACGGACGGTCTACGTGACAGAACGGACGGTCCCACTTCGCAGAACGATCGGTCCAGCCACAGAACGGGACGGTCTTGCCTCAACATCTGGAACGAACGTTCTGACACTCAGACCGTCCGGTCCAGCCCTACAATTCGAGGTTCAACCTTTTGTTCCGCAGCTCCAGTCCGTCACCCCGGACCGTCCGGTCTGGCTTACCCAGAACGGACGGTCTAGGGTTCATGAACGTGAACAGATCACGTTCTACCGTGTTCTCGGCCCCGATCAGATCCGAAACTGATCTGAATTCTCCTGTGAACCCAAAATTCGAACTCCTGCACTCTATGCAACATGAAACATGCAATCTACACTAGATTCAATCATCAAACATGCATAGAAATCAAAGCAAACTTGGATTCAAACAATTCAAATCCTAAAACGTGCGTGATCGGGTTCTACGAAATCAAAACAGAGCAACCAGGCTCTGATACCACTGTTGGGTTTCCTGGGATCTCTAGAGCGAATCCTATTCCTAAGAGATCGATTCTAGGGTTTGCGCAGCGGATATAAAACATAAATTTAATAAACCCTAGAACCATGCTTCTAATGAATCGTAGAAACGTTAGAACGCTTACCTCAATCGATCCGGGGCCTGTATCAATCGAAGAACACGTCTGATCACGAAAGGCAGGAAGAATACCTCGTCCTCTACACGTATCCACACCACGGGATGGATTCCAACGGTAGAAACTTGTCTGCTAGGACTCGAATATCTATTCGATTTTGTGCTTCGAGAAAAGGAGACTCTTCGGTTTTCAAACTCTTTGGATCTCACCCAAAAGCTCTCTCAAACCTCTAAAAGTCGGCACTAAAAAGTCTCCCACGAATTAGGGTTCTAATCTCTTTCTTATAAAGTGATTTAACCCTAATTTCAGTTTAATTTTCGGAAAACCGGAACCTGGAACGGACGGTCCGGAATTGCACGTGGACCATCCGTTCAAGTAAGGCAGAACGGACGGTCTACGTTTAGTGCGGACCGTCGGTTCTATGATCATAGAACGGACGGTCTGCGTGTTGTCGTGGACCGTC
>NW_010962281.1:262908-274659 GCF_000463585.1 Tarenaya hassleriana | reverse complement strand
AGTAAGGCAGAACGGACGGTCTACGTTTAGTGCGGACCCGTCCAATCTGCTACCCAGAAGGGACGGACCACGCATCCGGACCGTCGGGTCTCGACCCGTCCGACTCGGTTTTCCGTCGTTTTCTCTCGTGCATTTGTCCTTCCCTGCGTGTGTGACCCTGTAGGCTCATTCGACATAGCAGTATAACCCGAAATCTCTATTTCGGATATACAAGTCATATGCGGTCTCTAGCAAGACACTATGACTACCTATCTCGAATAGAGTTTGTTCGTGATCTTTACGAACGCCAGAGATGATTCCGGTTGATGATCCTTTTCTATCGTGATATCATATGTCGAACATAAGGCATGGACAAGCCACCTTATTTGATTCGACTGCTTTCTCGTTCACTGAGTTCGACTGTCTGAAATAGACGACGTTCATCTATAGTGTGGCCACACATTTCTACAGTCTCGCTCACACGAGGGGCCCAGCGATACCTCTCTCTTTTACGAGAGGTACAAATCCCATCTTGACTATCTACAATCCAGTACGTGATTCGTTTCGTACCTGATACACGCCTTTATAGTTCTCCTGTTACGCAGAACGTTTGACGTATTCAAAGCACGCAACTCCTCATGTTGGATTCCATAGATATCTCAGGTCTTAAGATCCAATCATGGAACCGCCATATGAGATTCAAGTCATGACGCTAGTCCATGTGACAATCTCATGCGGGTCAATCCAGTATTCCGTTCTCCAACGAATACCTATGACAGTGATCGTATCCAATACCTATGATCATCTCTATAATCATCAATCACACATCATACTAGTCTTATTATGTCATCATTCCCATAATGACACAAGACTAGGGAGTTTAGTATCATTCATAATGATACATGGATTTCATAACAGATCTAGTATGCAAGAACATGTAATGAATCAAATACTCTCATATAAACCATAGAAAGTATCAATACATCGAATGTATCTAAACAAAGCTCATAAACAGTACATCATAGAGCACTAAACCAACAGAGTTTGCATACAACGATCTATCCGTTCAGCAACAAAGTATTCACCCTTTGAGGTTGTCTACGGATTCAACCCCATCACTCCACTGGATCTCTCGCTTATTCCAAGCAAGGACATGGTCAGCCTTGATGGGCAGCAAAAGGCCGAGAGTGTGATGAAGTTACATGCAAAAGTTCGGGAGAATATCGCAAGGAGAACAGAGAAATATGCACGACAAGCAAACAAGGGCCGAAAGAAGATCACTTTTAATGAAGGAGATTGGGTGTGGCTACATCTAAGACAAGAGCGCTTTCCAAACAAGAGGACATCCAAGCTAGCAACGACAACGCCTACCGTTTGGAGCTTCCTGATGAGTATAACGTCTCTTCTACTTTCAATATAGCTGACTTGCTTCCTTTTTATGCAGGAGATTCTGTTTTGAGGTCAAAACCTTCTCAAGGGGGAGGAGATGATGAGGTGATCAACTTAGATGAGGTAAACGAGGAGCAACCGGAGAGCAGAAGCCATGGAACACACAAAGGAGCCGAGGAGCACAAAGGAGTCGAGGAGGAGAACAAACAAGGAGAGACTTTTCTCCTGATCGCTAGGGTGAATGGGGGAAAGAGCACGGAGCCTACGTTCGAAGATTAATAAATTCGTTGCCAAGACTCTCGAAGACACGCCAAGAACCGAAGAAGCTTGGAGATTAAGCAACAGGAGTTTACTCTTATTTGAGCTCTTGTTGTCCAACATTTGAAGCCATCACTAGTAAGCTTGTTGGTAAACACCTGAGCAAGTCCGGATCATCACCTGAATTTCTTTGCCACACAAGCTCTTGAAGTCAACAAGTCTAATCACAATCCCATATACCCGTTAGAGAATCTTGGAGCATCATTCATGGAATTTTCGTGTTGATTTCTGCAGAATTAAAGACTTATCATAGCCAAATTAGAGAATGATTTATTGCCATAATCATCACTAGCCGTTACAAGGAGATTGCTGCAGAATTCTTGTTTCCTTTTATGTAATTTTCGTCATCTTATTTCCTTCTATTGTTGCACGAAATTTCCCTCTTTTCCTTTCACTTGTTAGGCTATTTAAAGGTTGCATCTATGTCATTTTTCAGCAGACTTTTCAGAAATAAAAATTGGAGCATTTGTTCTTCTTATTCTCGTGTTGTCTTGAGCAAATACAAGCAATTTCGAGTTTTTCTTTGTGAAGGTTTGAGAGAGATTCCTAAGCCCTAGCCAAAGAGTTAGTGACGAAATCAAAGAGTTTTCCATCCCTCTTTGTGGTGTCACCTATCCCATTCCATTCCATTCCTCTTGAAGTGTAATCTGAGTGCTCATAAGCCTAGAACACTTCTCCATCACTATCCCTTGGAATCGTTTGGTGAGAAGCCCATAAGCTTACCGAATCTCCAATCTATCCCGAACCTTGCTCCATTGGAAAATCGTGCGTGTATCACTATGGCTCGAGCAAGCTCTGATACCAAAATGATGTATGCATGGAAGAGGATGGAAGCAAGTCTGATCGCAATCACCGGTTCGCGTCTAGCGGCACTCGAACTCACGAACAAACGGGTGAAAGTCGAAGGGAAAGAAGATGGAACTTTGGCTCAATCACCGACCAATCTAGGGCGCTCGAACTCAAGCCAAAGTCGAGGAAAATGTATGGAAAATGATGGATAGGGTCTCGGACAAACCAAGACAAGTCTCGGATAAACCAAGACGGGATTTCTCGGACAAACTGAAAGAATGTCGGACACACCAACAAGAGTTTGAGACAAGCTCGAAATTACTTAATTCATCTTCAAAAATCTGATTATAAACGAGTTCTTGCATGATTTAAATAGATGATAGAGTTGGATAGCAATCAATGACAAAACAACATTTAAAAGCGGTAGGAGTCTTTTAGCAATTAATGAGGTGGTTGGAAGATTATACTGTTGGGAATTGACTTGTGGCTCAAGAAGCTTCCTTTGCTTGAATGACTTGGGAATGTAGAAAACTAGGCTTGTAATATGGAGAGGTTTCGTGCCTTAGCTGATCCAAAACAAGGAAGGTGTGTAGCTTCATTCCAAGATGCGCTCAATGCGTGATTGATGGATGCAATGATGCTAACACAAGGAGCTCGAGATTTGGCACACATGAGAGGTGGTTTGGGTCGAGATGATGCTCGTGATTCTCGTGTTTGGTCCTCTAATTTCAGATGTATTGAGCTCACAATTGCTTCTTGATTCTTGAAGGTTTGATCGTGTATCTCCTTGTAGCCTTTCATTGTTGTAATGTGCGTCTTCCAAGCATTGCTTAAGCTTCAAGCTATCTCGTTGAGCTCCTAGCTCCGTGCTCCCGTTCCAAGCTATCATTAGCTCCATGCGCTCCTTTACCTCCAAGATATAGTTTGATGTATCGCTCGGAATTCCGAGGTCCTCATCAACCTTTATGTGCTAGTTTGGAGCAATTCATGAGTTTTGCTTCAATCAACCTTTATGTCAAGAGCGTGAAAAATTGCAATGTCCATATAAAGGTTGTAGAAATTTAGAATTTCTAAGCCAAGAAGTGGTCTGCAAACATCTATATCGAAGAGGTTTTATGGATGATTACTACGTATGGCATATGCATGGAGAAGAAGTCAGGACAATGATGAATACTGTTGTATGGACACAGACAGAGGAGATAGAAGCACTTGGAGAAAATCAATCTTTTGATTTTGAAACTGATCACTTGCGTGACAAGTCTTAAATTTGTAACCCGAAACACAACTAATCCGCAAGTATACGGATGTCGTAGTACCGGGGTCGAACACAAGGACTTAAGGTTAAGCTAGGAATCGACTAAAACTAGGAAAATTATGAAAATAAAGTTGATGATTGTTTTTGTGGTTTTGAAAGTTGCAGAAAATTAAATGAAAGAAATAAAATCAAAGCAATCAATAATTCAAGAGAAGATAATCGATGGAAAATGTTATGGGAATCGGGATTCACCGATCATGCAAGGATGTCGTAAGGAGTTATGGACCTAGATCATGCTTGTTCTAAAGTGAGGGATTCGAAGACTAAGGTCGGGTTTGACTCTTTCGAGTCGAATACCCGCTATCCAAGAGAGCACTCTATCCACTTTCGTGGCTTAGAGTAAAATCCCGAATGCATTAAATTCCCTTGTCACGATCCTAAATTGGATTGAACCGAATTTTTTCGCATTCAATCTCAACCCATTTCAATGAATGCACCAAGAACCAAGAATCTATGTTTCCATGAAATCCTCAACTCTAAATTCTACCCATAAGATTTTCATCAAATGGGAGGCATTAAACACCATTCATCAAACTCTAGCAATCAAACCCAAAAAATTGCATCACTCAATTCAACAAATCCTAGGTTTTCCTAAACATTCATTCAAGAGAGATATACTTGAAGAACACAATTTCCATTCAATGCAAGGGTTTGAAAGCATAAACTAACCACAATCTTGGGTCCAAAGGTGAATACAAACATCCTTACATGAGGGCTAATCCCTCATCCCACAACAAGAGACTACTCACAAACCATGTTGATAACACGTATTTTGGGTAACGTTTTGATATAGGATGTCTAGTGTATTTCACTCTATTTTACATATTTGTAGGCATTCTAGAGCATATTTGGCTTTGATATTGCATGGTTGTGTGTTCTTTGGTGTCCAAACAGGTTTTCATGCATAAAAAGAGCAAAAGGAGTGGAAAACATGGGCTACGGAACATCATGGACGAAACGGGAACATTTGGAGTGTTTCCATGGAAAACGTGAAACCCAGAAAACGTCAGATCTTGCAAGTACGATAACTTTCACTCTACAAGTCCAAATCATGTATTCTCTACATCATTGGAAAGCTCTCTTCGATATCTACGTATAGACATCAAGCTCATCCAAAATCCGATATCGGAGCAGGAAGTTATGAGCAAATTCGTGAAGCCCGTCGAAACTGCTCAGAGACACGAAACGATGGGTTCGAGATGGATGAAACGATCGGTTCGACATCACATAAATTGGAAAATTGCTCAGAAAGTGCAACCGATCGGTTTGGCTTTGCCGAAACGATCGGTTCGACCCCCAGATTCGGGAAAACTTCCAATTTTGCCCAAACCGAAGGGAAATAAGAGGGAAAAGCCTCTAGGTCGAAAATCATTCAGACTTTTATCAGAAAACAGACCAAGAGCACAAGAAAAGGGGGCGATTATCAGGAAGCGAGAGATCGAAGTAGAAGACAGAGATCACGAAGCCGAGAAATCGACTAAGCGTTCCTCTTTCCTTCTATTTTACGATGTTTTGTTGTATTGATATGAACCCTGACGTCTCGATGTTTAGCGAGTAGTTCTTTTGCTGTAGGTTAGGGATTTGCTATGTAGGGATCTTTGGTTTCTAATTCCAGACTTTGTGATTTTATTTATTCTATTCGGTTTATTGAGTTGCGTTTAATGCGTTTGATCTTGTTGGCCACTTGATTGAATGAATTTAGGGTTTTAATTCGCATAGACATATGGGATTCTAACCTGGAAATAATTCAATAAATAGAACAGGTATTGCATTGAGAGATGAATATTTGCCTAGGGATTATGATAGCGTTCGTTCATGCATCCAGGGTTTTAGACTATTGAATCGAGAGATTAGTAGGATAAAGTCGGGATAGTGAGGTTAGACTCGAGAGGGTTAATCTCTATTTTAGAGCTTGAATTCCCTGAATCGGATAGATAAACCACTGAGTTTGCATTTTTTGAAAGACCCTTGCGTGTAAAGCAATCCCGAAGCCTGCAGTGTTTTGCCATTGATAGTTTATCGTTTGTTTTTATTATTTGTTTTTGATACATTCTCATCATTCTCATATTTTCTCTAGATCTAGATTTGGATTGGAATCTGATTCAGTTGTTTACTTGTCCCTGTGTTCGACCCTAGTTGCTACACACGATCCGTACACTTGCGGTTGTTGAGTCTATGATATTATTACTTGATCAAATTTATACACCTAGATTTGCGACATCAAGTTTTTGGCGCCGTTACCGGGGACAATTTAAGCAACAACATTAGATCTTGTCTAGTCTGGATCTTTTTGTTTTTCTTTTTCTTAAGTGATTTCCCACGTTTCCTTTGTTTGTCTGTTGTTTTTCATTTGTGTGCAGGGTTCACTAGTGCATGACCAGGAGTTCCGGGACATCAGACCTAGTACCTCTTGATCCTGAACTTGAAAGGACCATCACATGCCTCCGACGACAGCAAAGACAGATGGAGAACAACCGAGATTTTGCTCTTCCTAATGGTGTCGAGGGCAATGCTGGCTCAACCTTTGCCCAATACAACACGCCTAAGCACACTGAGCTTTTGGCTGGTATTCGATTACCAGCTATCGACATGTCTAGTTTCGAGCTGAACCCGTCTACTATTCAGATGTTGGGCAACAATGCTTTCCGGGGTAGGCCGAACGATGACCCGAACGCACATTTAACTCGCTTTAAGATGATGTGCCGTTCTATCAAGAGAGACAACAGGGTGACAGAGGATACACTTCGCTTAATTGCTTTCCCCTGGACTCTCTTGGATGCTGCTTTGGAATGGTGTTATGATTTGATACCTGATTCCATCCACACCTGGTAACAGTTGGAAGTGCAGTTTATGTCAAAATGTTTCCCAGCTCACCGCACTCAAGCCGCTCTTTCTGGCATTCATTCATTCAAGCAGGATCATGGGGAAAGTATTTATGACGTCTGGAAGAGGTACAAGGGATATCAGAAGTCTTGCCCTCACCATAGGCTAGATAATAACTACCTGATCAACACCTTCTTCCGAGGACTCAAGATGGATACCAAGACCTTGATCCGGGCATCTTGCGGAGGGAGCATCCAGAACAAGTCATTCGCTGAGCTAGAAGAACATATTGAGATGATGGCCCAAGAAGAAGACGCTCCGAATGAGTACTCTAGAGATTTGCCAAGGAAAGACAATGATCAAACCATACAGATGGTTCTCGAACAATTGGATGTCCTCAATGCTAAGCTCAAAGATTTTTCTCGATCCTCTAGGACCGAACATTAGACGCCAACACAAGAGGAGCTCGGTATGTACGCACTAGATGAGAGAATCGAAGGTGTGAACTATGTGGCCAACAACTCCTACTCGAACGCGTACAATTTGGGGTGGAAAAATAATCCCAATCTCTCCTACAAGTCAAACAGTGTTGAGAATCCCGCGTCGAACAACTTCAGAGTATCCGACAACTCGAACCAGAGGATTCCTCCCAACTTTGCTTTTCAATCCAGGGGTCCTAATCAGACATCCAACTACAGAGCTCCGGGACAATCCTACAACAATGTTACATCTCCAGGTAATCTCGAATCTAATAAAAAAAATATTCTTGTGATAGGTCTTGTTCCTGGTATATTTCACCTGAGATGAAAGAAAAGATAGGCAATCTGTCTTTTCAGAATTATCGCCCTAATAAAAAAAATATTCTTGTGATAGGTCCTGTTCCTGGTAAAAAATATAGTGAAATAACCTTTCCTATTCTTGCCCCGGACCCTGCTACTAATAAAGATGTTCACTTCTTAAAATATCCTATATATGTAGGTGGGAACAGGGGAAGGGGTCAGGTTTATCCTGACGGTAGCAAAAGTAACAATACAGTTTATAATGCTACGGCAGCAGGTATAATAAGCAAAATTTTACGAAAAGAAAAAGGGGGATACGAAATAACCATAGTGGATACATCGGATGAACGCCAAGTGATTGATATTATCCCTCCAGGACTAGAACTTCTTGTTTCAGAGGGCGAATCGATTAAACTCGATCAACCATTAACGAGTAATCCTAATTATTGTATTCTTTATTGTTTGTAACAGGTTCCTCTCGATTGCTTGGTTCATCAAAAAAATTCCCATATCATAAGTCCTGGGGATCGTTGAGAACAAAACAAAACGAAATATAGTTAAATATTCTTGTGATAGGTCCTGTTCCTGGTAAAAAATATAGTGAAATAACCTTTCCTATTCTTGTCCCGGACCCTGCTACTAATAAAGATGTTCACTTCTTAAAATATCCTATATATGTAGGTGAGAACAGGGGTAGGGGTCAGGTTTATCCTGACGGTAGCAAAAGTAACAATACAGTTTATAATGCTACGGCAGCAGGTATAATAAGCAAAATTTTACGAAAAGAAAAAGGGGGATACGGAATAACCATAGTGGATACATCGGATGAACGCCAAGTGATTGATATTATCCCTCCAGGACTAGAACTTCTTGTTTCAGAGGGCAAATCGATTAAACTCGATCAACCATTAACGAGCTCAGTTCGCAAGCATCGAGGCTCACTTCAAGAACATAGACAACCAGATTGCTCAGCTAGCATCAGCCATTCAAAGACCATTTGGGTCTCTTCCAGGTAACTCTGAGACTAACCCTCGTGAGCATGTCAATGCTATTATCTTGAGAAGTGGTAAGCAGGTAGATTCTGGAGATCCACCGATGGTTGAGCAAGGCGATTGCTCGAGAACCACAGTTTTAGACACTGCTGATGATACACCTGAGCCAGCTTTCGTGCCTCCTCCTCCTAGGCCACCACCAGTACCGTTTCCATCTCGCCTGAGGAAGCACAACGAAGACAGCCAATTCGCGAAGTTCATTGAGATGCTGAAGAAACTCGAGGTAACCATGCCATTCACTGACGCCATTTTGCAGATTCCCTCGTACACGAAGTATCTCAAGGACATTCTGACCAAGAAGAGGGTCGCTGAGAAAGAAACTGTGGCGCTTACTGCCGAATGCAACGCTTTGATCCGACACGAGCTCTTGCTTAAGCGGTCCGATCCAGGTAGCTTTTCAATCCCTTGTAAATTGGGTAATGTTTCCATCGATCGTGCACTCTGTGATCTAGGAGCTGCCGTCAGTCTTCTTCCACTATCGATCTTCAAGAAGCTGAATGTGGGTGAGCTGAAACCCACTAGAATGACTCTCCAACTTGACGATCGTTCTGTCAAATACCCCATTGGGATACTCGAGGATGTGCCGCTGAAAGTCGGAAATTTCTATATCCCGGTTGATTTTATGGTTCTCGACATGGACGAAGACTCTAAGGTACCTATCATTCTTGGTCGTCCATTTCTTAACACCGCAGATGTTGTTATCCATGTTAGAGCAGGTAGACTAACAATGAAGATTGGAGATGAGACAGTGGAGTTCACTTTGGAAAAAAATTTCAAACAACCGTCATCAACAGAATCTACTTGCTTCATCAACACACTCGACAGTACTGCTCAGAATGTCAAACCGATCATTTCAAATCATGGAACCGATTGGTTTGAGCATGATCTCAAAGCCAAAATTCTATAGAAAGTCGAACCGATCGGTTCACGACCTTCAACCGATCATTTCGAAAACAGAGTTCGAAGCACAAAGTTACAGAAACTCAAACCGATCGTTTCCCTTTGTGAAACTGATCGGTTCGAGCACCCTTTTCGATCTTCGGAGTTACAGAACTTGGAACCGATCGTTTCTGCATTCTCTAACCGATCGGTTCAGACCCCAACACGATACAACGCCTCGTTTTCGTCTCGCATGGGCGCTCATGACCTCTCTCACTCTGTTAAAGAGGTCATTAGTCTATCAGACCACCATTCTCATACACTTCTTGATCCAGGTTGGCGAAAGATCGATAATCTTCGCCTGTTAGACCCGTAAGGTAGTTGAGAAGGTTCGGTCAAGCTAACGACCTTAAACAAGCGCTTTCGAGAGGCAACCCGAGTTTTTAGGTTAGTATTTCTTTCCCTTCTCTTTCTTTTTGCATCGGATATTGGTTTGTGTCTCTTATCACCAGGTTGAGTTCTAATGAGGAGCTATTGAGGAGGCAAGGAAGCTAGCTATGCGATAGACGTAGGCAGACTTAAGTGCGAGTGAACGAACATCGCAAGCTAAGTATTCTTTTCCCTCTTTGATTTACTTCTCTCTTGACTCATCTTATTGGTTGCCTCTACTAGATGAGAATTGACATTGAGGACAGTGTCTAATTCAAGTCTGGGAGAGGATTCGTCTAACGCCAAACCATATCTATTTAGAGTAGTGTTGCATGCATTTTTTTCCTTTTTCTTTTCACTTCTTAGTTGCATGTGCATATAGAGTGTTCTAGGATCATATAGTTTGTTGTTAGGATTATGCATTTACATATAGCTTTGAGGACATATAAGATCACATGCATAAAACCCGTTTTGAGCATTGATGTGATGATTTATGGCATGAGAGAGTAGAAACGTCTTGAAAACATGGTGATCCGTTGAATGTGGCTAAGTTTTGTTGAATTCATTGCTTGACCTATAGGATTTTCTAGATTGGCTTGTGGGATAGAAATCGTTGGTTGGAACTCATGGGACCGATATTGTCTACCCAAGTAGAAAAGTTTCTATAAGAACCTTTCCCATATTTGCTGAAATCAGTAAAGTCTATTATCAAATGCATTCTTATTTCTTTATGAGCAGAAAAAGATAGTGAACATCTCGACACTCCGCTGTCATTATCTCGTCAACGAAAATCGTTCGAGGACATGAGTTCATCGATTTGATGGTTCGGGTCTAAGTTGTGGGTCAGGTTATCCAATAAAACAAAATCGAAAAAAAAAATTTGATTAGGAACCCTTCAACTTCAACGTCCTAGGAACCCGAGATGCTAGTAAAAGAAAAAAAAGAGAGAAAGATAAAAAGAATGGATGCTGAAAGCGTAGACTAGATACAATTACGTAGAATGGCGTAATAGGTTCGAGAAACATGCTTGATAGATGATTGAAGTCCTTGGATTGGTTCTAAGTAACAGTGTAGATCCCATGGCTAGGAAAGATTATCCTTTAGAGAGGGAGATCATACTAGACAGACTTGATCATTGTTCACGGGGATCTAGGTCGGATAGATGTTTCGCTCTCGATTATCATTTTGAGTTACGTCATTGTCTCGCCCTCCTTTCAGATTGTTTTTCATGGAGTATTTACTCGAGGACGAGCAAAGGTTTAAATCTAGGGGAGTTTGATAGCACGTATTTTGGGTAACGTTTTGATATAGGATGTCTAGCGTATTTCACTCTATTTTACATATTTGTAGGCATTCTAGGGCATATTTGGCTTCGATATTGCATGGTTGTGTTCTTTGCTGTCTAAACAGGTTTTCATGCATAAAAAGAGCAAAAAGGAGAGGAAAACATGGGCTACGGAACATCATGGACGAAACGAGAACATTTGGAGTGTTTCTAGGGAAAACGTGAAGCCTAGGAAACGTCAGATCTTGCAAGTCCGATAACTTTCACTTTACAAGTCTAAATCATGCATTCTCTAAATCATTGGAAAGCTCTCTTCGATAACTACGCATAGGCACCAAGATCACCCAAATCCGATATTGGAGCAGGAAGTTATGACCGAATCCGTGAAGCCCATCGAAACTGCTCAGAGACACGAAACGATCGGTTCGGGATGGACGAAACGATCGGTTCGACATCGCAGAAATTGGAAAATTGCTCAGAAAGTGCAACCGATCGGTTTGGCTTTGCCGAAACGATCGGTTCGACCCCCAGATTCGGGACAACTTCCAATTTTGCCCAAACCGAAGGGAAATAAGAGGGAAAAACCTCTAGGTCGAAAATCATTCAGACTTTTATCAGAAAACAAACCAAGAGCACAAGAAAAGGGGGCGATTATCAGGAAGCGAGAGATCGGAGTAGAAGACGGAGATCACGAAGCCGAGAAATCGACTAAGC